>NC_056627.2:308214613-308350514 GCF_002870075.4 Lactuca sativa | reverse complement strand
ATTCACTACATAGGTCATGTAATCAGGTCCAAAATCTTTGGCTATTTTGCCCCGTTTGCTTCTTCTAGGTTCTAAGTTGTCTTCTTGAACCTTTGAAGAATTCTCTTCATTTGATTGTAAACTTTTGTCTGGAATCGTATCATTCAGTCCATCATCTAGAGGTCTTTTCCTAGAGTAGGTAACCTCTTTTCCTTTATCCTTAAAAGGAAAGTATTTTCAAAGAATTCAGCCTCTGCTGATTCCATGATGGTTTGGTTATGGTAACATGCTAAGTTTTGCCATTCTTTGAATAGAACGAAAATTAACATGTCCCAAACGAGAATGCCACAAAATTGAAGGATCATGCATATACATAGAAGAGGGGCTAGTAGTGCCCATTATTGCATTAGCATTAATATTGGTTACATCATTGTTTGGTGTTTCAACACCATAGTACAAAGGTAATACACTGACTTTGAAGAGACCCTCACTAAGGTATCCCTTTCCAACATACATCCCACCCTTGGTGAGAACAAATTTATCAGATTCAAATACAAGTTTGAAACCTTTGTTACTAAGAATAGGACCAGAAATCAAATTCTTAGTAATTTCAGGAACATGCAAGACATCACATAAAACAAGTTCTTTTTCATGTGCAATGACTTGAATTTCCTCCACTTGTTTGAGGACAGATTTGGTATCCACCATCTTGAAATTCATGAACTTTCCAATCACGAATTTCTTGGAACATGCCACTTCTGTTTTGTATTTCTTTTCCAGTGATTCCCATATCTCTCTTGCAGTAGTCATGGTAGAGTAGATATCATAGAGAGAATCATCCAGGGCATTTAGAATATAATTTCTGCAATTATATTCATTTGTGTTCCAAGTTTCCACAGCCCTTTGATGTTCTGCCATTTGGGCTTCACTGGGTGGTGTTGTTCCTTCTGCAGTGGTTGTACCAATAGGAGGAGAGGGAGAATCATCAGTGAGAACATTGGAAACATGAAGAGTTGTTAGATAAAACAACATCTTCTGTTGCCATCTTCGAAAATCTGAGCCTTGAATTTCTCAGGCTTTTCCACATGTGTTTTGATGATGGATTGTTGATCCATTCTTCCACTTTTTAATTTCTGTCTTAGATTGTTAATACAGAAGTATACAATCAACAAAATTAACAGAAATAAAACAAACGAAATTGAAATATATGTATGAAATATACAAGAATCAGTTTGCAGAAAACATACTTGATGGTTTATGCTTACAACAGAAACACAAAAACGAAATTATGTAGATTGAGGCCTGCAAATTGCAGTGTCCTAAGACAGAAATTTCCCTGGTGGGGATCTGTCTAGAGGATACAACAATCAATCAAGAACTTCTCTTGATTCTGACGAAATTCCTATGTTCCCTTCATCTTTGGAAGAACGAATTTTTAAAGAGAATTCTGTGGTGTGAATGATGATGTTTTTCAACCCCTTTCAGATGAATGAAACAGGTATTTATAGGTATTAGTTATGACAGTTGGAAACTGTCAAAACCGAAAATAACTGTTAAAAACCTGTCATTCCAGTAATTACGAATTTAATAATAAAAAAATAAAAATTAATTTCGTAATTAAAAATTATCTAATTAATCAGGAAGACCCCAAGAGCCCCAAGGCCCAAGGCCCATCTTTTGACCATTAAATATTCTCTTGATATTAGCCCATTTTCAATCCAATTAGGCTAATCCAACACCACAACCCAAGCCCAATATGCTTAACCCCCTTACTTGACCCATTTAGTTAAATGAGTAGGACTAGACATATAAGGTGGGAGAAGGTTTTCTCTTCCACCAATGTGGGATAAGTCCCACATTGTAATTTTGTAGTCAAAGTTCCAACAATACCCCACATTTTCTATTCAAACTCCAATAATACCCCCCACATTTGAATAGAAAATAAGTGAACTTTGATATTCAAATAAGGGAAGTAAGATATGACATGCATCTGAATAGGTGTTGTAAAACTTGAACCTTTCATAGTGAGTACTACTTGGATCTACTTTGTGGGTAGTGAACTAGAGTCTTGAACTAACCACTTTTTATAGTAGAATAAAAAACAAGAAGTATCACACATATCATATCTAAGGCATAGATCATTTCTTACCGTTGTGTTCATTTCGGTCATGAACGATCCTTTCTTCATGAGACTTTAGAGAGCTTTAGCCATATCAGCTCCCAAAGATGCGACCTCACATCCATCTCACATAGGTAATGCTAATCTGGAATAATCCGTACTTATTCCACTGTAGAAGCTATCAGCATTATTAAGAATAAAGCATTCATCCCTATAACATCAACGGAAAAACACAAAACAAATATCATGGGAGTGAGCATACCTTTGTGTTAGTGCTTCTTTGAGTCTTCCCCAACTAGTTGTCCTATTGAACCTAGACCATGGGATCTCCAATGTTGCTAGGTTAGGTTTCCGCAAGGTGGTGACTCATTGTGTTGGCTTTAAGCCCATTCCCCTCGATGTGAAGAGAACTTGCTCTCTACTCAGGCCTTTTGTCAAGGGATCAGCTATATTTTCCTTTGACTTTATGTAACTAATGGAAATGATTCCATTCTTCAGCAAGTCTCGTATTGTAATATGTCTGCGCCTAATGTGTCTCGACTTGCCATTGTATATTTGACTTTGTGCTCTAGTAAGAGCAGCCATACTATCACAATGTATGCCATGGCAGTAACAGGTTAGGCCACAGAGGAATACCTTCTAGGAAGCTTTTAAGCCATTCAGCTTCTTCAGCAGCTTTATCTAAAGCAACAAACTCTGCTTCCATTGTAGAACGAGTATTCACAGTTTGCTTAGATGATTTCCAAGAGATAGCAGCTCCACCAAGAGTGAACACATATCCACTTGTGGATTTTGCCTCAGAAGTATTGGAAATCCATTTGCATCACAATACCCTTCAAGAACAGGAGGATATTTCGTGTAATGCAGTCCATAGTTCATTGTATGCTTTAAATATCTAAGCACTCTTACTAATGCATACCAATGATCTTTCCCAGGATTGTGGGAGTAACGACTCAATCTACTTACACTATAAGCCAAGTCCGGTCTAGTACAATTCATAATATACATCAAGCTGCCGAGAACTTGAGTATATTCTAACTGAGCTACAGTATCACCTTATTCTTCTTTAGATGACTAGAAGCATCAAATGGGGTGACAACCGGCTTGTCATCATAGTGTCCAAACTTCTTGAGTACACTTTCAATATAATGGGACTGAGTAAGAGTATATCCATCTGGTCTTCTTTGAACTCTTACACCAAGGATCACATCTACTACTCCCAAGTCTTTCATGGAAAAGGAGGAGTGTAGCATTTTCTTGGTTTGATTGATCACATCCAGATTAGTACCCATTATAAGCATATCATCCACATACAAGCATATGATGACATAAGCATTCTTGTATTGTTTGACATAAAACACATTTATCACATTCATTTATTCTAAATCCATTAGAGAGTAATGTGTTGTCAAACTTCTCGTGCCATTGCTTTGGAGCCTGTTTTAGTCCATAAAGTGATCTAACTAACTTACAGACTTTGTTTTCTTGACCTTTACCACAAACCCTTCAGGTTGATTCATATATATCTCTTCATCTAGTTCACCATACAAGAAGGCAGTTTTCACATCCATTTGGTGTATTTCCAAATTATGAATGGATGCAATTGCTACTAATGTGCGAATTGATGTAATTCTTGTAACAGGGTGAATAGGTGTCAAAGAAGTCTTGTACCCTCTTTTTGACGATACCCTTTAGCTACTAAACGAGCTTTGTACTTCTCTATGGTACCATCAGGTCTAAACTTCTTCTTGAATATCCATTTGTGCCCAATTGGTTTTTGCCCATGTGGCAAATCCACCAATTTCCAAGTGTTATTTTGCACAATGGAGTCAATCTCACTTTTGATTGCCTCTTTCCAGTAAGGAGCTTCAGAGGAGTCCATAGCTTCCTTATATGTTTGTGGTTCCTTATTCACTACATAGGTCATGTAATCAGGTCCAAAATCTTTGGCTATTTTGCCCCGTTTGCTTCTTCTAGGTTCTAAGTTGTCTTCTTGAACCTTTGAAGAATTCTCTTCATTTGATTGTAAACTTTTGTCTGGAATCGTATCATTCAGTCCATCATCTAGAGGTCTTTTCCTAGAGTAGGTAACCTCTTTTCCTTTATCCTTAAAAGGAAAAGTATTTTCAAAGAATTCAGCCTCTGCTGATTCCATGATGGTTTGGTTATGGTAACATGCTAAGTTTTGCCATTCTTTGAATAGAACGAAAATTAACATGTCCCAAACGAGAATGCCACAAAATTGAAGGATCATGCATATACATAGAAGAGGGGCTAGTAGTGCCCATTATTGCATTAGCATTAATATTGGTTACATCATTGTTTGGTGTTTCAACACCATAGTACAAAGGTAATACACTGACTTTGAAGAGACCCTCACTAAGGTATCCCTTTCCAACATACATCCCACCCTTGGTGAGAACAAATTTATCAGATTCAAATACAAGTTTGAAACCTTTGTTACTAAGAATAGGACCAGAAATCAAATTCTTAGTAATTTCAGGAACATGCAAGACATCACATAAAACAAGTTCTTTTTCATGTGCAATGACTTGAATTTCCTCCACTTGTTGAGGACAGATTTGGTATCCACCATCTTGAAATTCATGAACTTTCCAATCACGAATTTCTTGGAACATGCCACTTCTGTTTTTGTATTTCTTTTCCAGTGATTCCCATATCTCTCTTGCAGTAGTCATGGTAGAGTAGATATCATAGAGAGAATCATCCAGGGCATTTAGAATATAATTTCTGCAATTATATTCATTTGTGTTCCAAGTTTCCACAGCCCTTTGATGTTCTGCCATTTGGGCTTCACTGGGTGGTGTTGTTCCTTCTGCAGTGGTTGTACCAATAGGAGGAGAGGGAGAATCATCAGTGAGAACATTGGAAACATGAAGAGTTGTTAGATAAAACAACATCTTCTGTTGCCCATCTTCGAAAATCTGAGCCTTTGAATTTCTCAGGCTTTTCCACATGTGTTTTGATGATGGATTGTTGATCCATTCTTCCACTTTTTAATTTCTGTCTTAGATTGTTAATACAGAAGTATACAATCAACAAAATTAACAGAAATAAAACAAACGAAATTGAAATATATGTATGAAATATACAAGAATCAGTTTGCAGAAAACATACTTGATGGTTTATGCTTACAACAGAAACACAAAAACGAAATTATGTAGATTGAGGCCTGCAAATTGCAGTGTCCTAAGACAGAAATTCCCTGGTGGGGATCTGTCTAGAGGATACAACAATCAATCAAGAACTTCTCTTGATTCTGACGAAATTCCTATGTTCCCTTCATCTTTGGAAGAACGAATTTTTAAAGAGAATTCTGTGGTGTGAATGATGATGTTTTTCAACCCCTTTCAGATGAATGAAACAGGTATTTATAGGTATTAGTTATGACAGTTGGAAACTGTCAAAACCGAAAATAACTGTTAAAAACCTGTCATTCAGTAATTACGAATTTAATAATAAAAAAAATAAAAATTAATTTCGTAATTAAAAATTATCTAATTAATCAGGAAGACCCCAAGAGCCCCAAGGCCCAAGGCCCATCTTTTGACCATTAAATATTCTCTTGATATTAGCCCATTTTCAATCCAATTAGGCTAATCCAACACCACAACCCAAGCCCAATATGCTTAAACCCCTTACTTGAACCCATTTAGTTAAATGAGTAGGACTAGACATATAAGGTGGGAGAAGGTTTTCTCTTCCACCAATGTGGGATAAGTCCCACATTGTAATTTTGTAGTCAAAGTTCCAACAATACCCCACATTTTCTATTCAAACTCCAATAATACCCCACATTTGAATAGAAAATAAGTGAACTTTGATATTCAAATAAGGGAAGTAAGATATGACATGCATCTGAATAGGTGTTGTAAAACTTGAACCTTTCATAGTGAGTACTACTTGGATCTACTTTGTGGGTAGTGAACTAGAGTCTTGATCTAACCACTTTTTATAGTAGAATAAAAAACAAGAAGTATCACACATATCATATCTAAGCATAGATCATTTCTTACCGTTGTGTTCATTTCGGTCATGAACGATCCTTTCTTCATGAGACTTTTAGAGAGCTTTAGCCATATCAGCTCCCAAAGATGCGACCTCACATCCATCTCACATAGGTAATGCTAATCTGGAATAATCCGTACTTATTCCACTGTAGAAGCTATCAGCATTATTAAGAATAAAGCATTCATCCCTATAACATCAACGGAAAAACACAAAACAAATATCATGGGAGTGAGCATACCTTTGTGTTAGTGCTTCTTTGAGTCTTCCCCAACTAGTTGTCCTATTGAACCTAGACCATGGGATCTCCAATGTTGCTAGGTTAGGTTTCCGCAAGGTGGTGACTCATTGTGTTGGCTTTAAGCCCATTCCCCTCGATGTGAAGAGAACTTGCTCTCTACTCAGGCCTTTTGTCAAGGGATCAGCTATATTTTCCTTTGACTTTATGTAACTAATGGAAATGATTCCATTCTTCAGCAAGTCTCGTATTGTAATATGTCTGCGCCTAATGTGTCTCGACTTGCCATTGTATATTTGACTTTGTGCTCTAGTAAGAGCAGCCATACTATCACAATGTATGCCAATGGCAGTAACAGGTTGAGGCCACAGAGGAATACCTTCTAGGAAGCTTTTAAGCCATTCAGCTTCTTCAGCAGCTTTATCTAAAGCAACAAACTCTGCTTCCATTGTAGAACGAGTATTCACAGTTTGCTTAGATGATTTCCAAGAGATAGCAGCTCCACCAAGAGTGAACACATATCCACTTGTGGATTTTGCCTCAGAAGTATTGGAAAATCCAATTTGCATCACAATACCCTTCAAGAACAGGAGGATATTTCGTGTAATGCAGTCCATAGTTCATTGTATGCTTTAAATATCTAAGCACTCTTACTAATGCATACCAATGATCTTTCCCAGGATTGTGGGAGTAACGACTCAATCTACTTACACTATAAGCCAAGTCCGGTCTAGTACAATTCATAATATACATCAAGCTGCCGAGAACTTGAGTATATTCTAACTGAGCTACAGTATCACCTTTATTCTTCTTTAGATGACTAGAAGCATCAAATGGGGTGACAACCGGCTTGTCATCATAGTGTCCAAACTTCTTGAGTACACTTTCAATATAATGGGACTGAGTAAGAGTATATCCATCTGGTCTTCTTTGAACTCTTACACCAAGGATCACATCTACTACTCCCAAGTCTTTCATGGAAAAGGAGGAGTGTAGCATTTTCTTGGTTTGATTGATCACATCCAGATTAGTACCCATTATAAGCATATCATCCACATACAAGCATATGATGACATAAGCATTTCTTGTATTGTTTGACATAAACACATTTATCACATTCATTTATTCTAAATCCATTAGAGAGTAATGTGTTGTCAAACTTCTCGTGCCATTGCTTTGGAGCCTGTTTTAGTCCATAAAGTGATCTAACTAACTTACAGACTTTGTTTTCTTGACCTTTAACCACAAACCCTTCAGGTTGATTCATATATATCTCTTCATCTAGTTCACCATACAAGAAGGCAGTTTTCACATCCATTTGGTGTATTTCCAAATTATGAATGGATGCAATTGCTACTAATGTGCGAATTGATGTAATTCTTGTAACAGGTGAATAGGTGTCAAAGAAGTCTTGACCCTCTTTTTGACGATACCCTTTAGCTACTAAACGAGCTTTGTACTTCTCTATGGTACCATCAGGTCTAAACTTCTTCTTGAATATCCATTTGTGCCCAATTGGTTTTTGCCCATGTGGCAAATCCACCAATTTCCAAGTGTTATTTTGCACAATGGAGTCAATCTCACTTTTGATTGCCTCTTTCCAGTAAGGAGCTTCAGAGGAGTCCATAGCTTCCTTATATGTTTGTGGTTCCTTATTCACTACATAGGTCATGTAATCAGGTCCAAAATCTTTGGCTATTTTGCCCCGTTTGGCTTCTTCTAGGTTCTAAGTTGTCTTCTTGAACCTTTGAAGAATTCTCTTCATTTGATTGTAAACTTTTGTCTGGAATCGTATCATTCAGTCCATCATCTAGAGGTCTTTTCCTAGAGTAGGTAACCTCTTTTCCTTTATCCTTAAAAGGAAAAGTATTTTCAAAGAATTCAGCCTCTGCTGATTCCATGATGGTTTGGTTATGGTAACATGCTAAGTTTTGCCATTCTTTGAATAGAACGAAAATTAACATGTCCCAAACGAGAATGCCACAAAATTGAAGGATCATGCATATACATAGAAGAGGGGCTAGTAGTGCCCATTATTGCATTAGCATTAATATTGGTTACATCATTGTTTGGTGTTTCAACACCATAGTACAAAGGTAATACACTGACTTTGAAGAGACCCTCACTAAGGTATCCCTTTCCAACATACATCCCACCCTTGGTGAGAACAAATTTATCAGATTCAAATACAAGTTTGAAACCTTTGTTACTAAGAATAGGACAGAAATCAAATTCTTAGTAATTTCAGGAACATGCAAGACATCACATAAAACAAGTTCTTTTTCATGTGCAATGACTTGAATTTCCTCCACTTGTTTGAGACAGATTTGGTATCCACCATCTTGAAATTCATGAACTTTCCAATCACGAATTTCTTGGAACATGCCACTTCTGTTTTGTATTTCTTTTCCAGTGATTCCCATATCTCTCTTGCAGTAGTCATGGTAGAGTAGATATCATAGAGAGAATCATCCAGGGCATTTAGAATATAATTTCTGCAATTATATTCATTTGTGTTCCAAGTTTCCACAGCCCTTTGATGTTCTGCCATTTGGGCTTCACTGGGTGGTGTTGTTCCTTCTGCAGTGGTTGTACCAATAGGAGGAGAGGGAGAATCATCAGTGAGAACATTGGAAACATGAAGAGTTGTTAGATAAAACAACATCTTCTGTTGCCATCTTCGAAAATCTGAGCCTTTGAATTTCTCAGGCTTTTCCACATGTGTTTTGATGATGGATTGTTGATCCATTCTTCCACTTTTTAATTTCTGTCTTAGATTGTTAATACAGAAGTATACAATCAACAAAATTAACAGAAATAAAACAAACGAAATTGAAATATATGTATGAAATATACAAGAATCAGTTTGCAGAAAACATACTTGATGGTTTATGCTTACAACAGAAACACAAAAACGAAATTATGTAGATTGAGGCCTGCAAATTGCAGTGTCCTAAGACAGAAATTTCCCTGGTGGGGATCTCTGTCTAGAGGATACAACAATCAATCAAGAACTTCTCTTGATTCTGACGAAATTCCTATGTTCCCTTCATCTTTAGAAGAACGAATTTTTAAAGAGAATTCTGTGGTGTGAATGATGATGTTTTCCACCCCTTTCAGATGAATGAAACAGGTATTTATAGGTATTAGTTATGACAGTTGGAAACTGTCAAAACCGAAAATAACTGTTAAAAACCTGTCATTCAGTAATTACGAATTTAATAATAAAAAAAATAAAATTAATTTCGTAATTAAAAATTATCTAATTAATCAGGAAGACCCCAAGAGCCCAAGGCCCAAGGCCCATCTTTTGACCATTAAATATTCTCTTGATATTAGCCCATTTTCAATCCAATTAGGCTAATCCAACACCACAACCCAAGCCCAATATGCTTAACCCCTTACTTGACCCATTTAGTTAAATGAGTAGGACTAGACATATAAGGTGGGAGAAGGTTTTCTCTTCCACCAATGTGGGATAAGTCCCACATTGTATTTTTGTAGTCAAAGTTCCAACAATACCCCACATTTTCTATTCAAACTCCAATAATACCCCACATTTGAATAGAAAATAAGTGAACTTTGATATTCAAATAAGGGAAGTAAGATATGACATGCATCTGAATAGGTGTTGTAAAACTTGAACCTTTCATAGTGAGTACTACTTGGATCTACTTTGTGGGTAGTGAACTAGAGTCTTGAACTAACCACTTTTTATAGTAGAATAAAAAACAAGAAGTATCACACATATCATATCTAAGCATAGATCATTTCTTACCGTTGTGTTCATTTCGGTCATGAACGATCCTTTCTTCATGAGACTTTTAGAGAGCTTTAGCCAATCAGCTCCCAAAGATGCGACCTCACATCCATCTCACATAGGTAATGCTAATCTGGAATAATCCGTACTTATTCCACTGTAGAAGCTATCAGCATTATTAAGAATAAGCATTCATACCTATAACATCAACGGAAAAAACACAAAACAAATATCATGGGAGTGAGCATACCTTTGTGTTAGTGCTTCTTTGAGTCTTCCCCAACTAGTTGTCCTATTGAACCTAGACCATGGGATCTCCAATGTTGCTAGGTTAGGTTTCCGCAAGGTGGTGACTCATTGTGTGGCTTTAAGCCCATTCCCCTCGATGTGAAGAGAACTTGCTCTCTACTCAGGCCTTTTGTCAAGGGATCAGCTATATTTTCCTTTGACTTTATGTAACTAATGGAAATGATTCCATTCTTCAGCAAGTCTCGTATTGTAATATGTCTGCGCCTAATGTGTCTCGACTTGCCATTGTATATTTGACTTTGTGCTCTAGTAAGAGCAGCCATACTATCACAATGTATGCCAATGGCAGTAACAGGTTGAGGCCACAGAGGAATACCTTCTAGGAAGCTTTTAAGCCATTCAGCTTCTTCAGCAGCTTTATCTAAAGCAACAAACTCTGCTTCCATTGTAGAACGAGTATTCACAGTTTGCTTAGATGATTTCCAAGAGATAGCAGCTCCACCAAGAGTGAACACATATCCACTTGTGGATTTTGCCTCAGAAGTATTGGAAATCCAATTTGCATCACAATACCCTTCAAGAACAGGAGGATATTTCGTGTAATGCAGTCCATAGTTCATTATATGCTTTAAATATCTAAGCACTCTTACTAATGCATACCAATGATCTTTCCCAGGATTGTGGGAGTAACGACTCAATCTACTTACACTATAAGCCAAGTCCGGTCTAGTACAATTCATAATATACATCAAGCTGCCGAGAACTTGAGTATATTCTAAGCTGAGCTACAGTATCACCTTTATTCTTCTTTAGATGACTAGAAGCATCAAATGGGGGTGACAACCGGCTTGTCATCATAGTGTCCAAACTTCTTGAGTACACTTTCAATATAATGGGACTGAGTAAGAGTATATCCATCTGGTCTTCTTTGAACTCTTACACCAAGGATCACATCTACTACTCCTAAGTCTTTCATGGAAAAGAGGAGTGTAGCATTTTCTTGGTTTGATTGATCACATCCAGATTAGTACCCATTATAAGCATATCATCCCACATACAAGCATATGATGACATAAGCATTCTTGTATTGTTTGACATAAACACATTTATCACATTCATTTATTCTAAATCCATTAGAGAGTAATGTGTTGTCAAACTTCTCGTGCCATTGCTTTGGAGCCTGTTTTAGTCCATAAAGTGATCTAACTAACTTACAGACTTTGTTTTCTTGACCTTTAACCACAAACCCTTCAGGTTGATTCATATATATCTCTTCATCTAGTTCACCATACAAGAAGGCAGTTTTCACATCCATTTGGTGTATTTCAAATTATGAATGGATGCAATTGCTACTAATGTGCGAATTGATGTAATTCTTGTAACAGGTGAATAGGTGTCAAAGAAGTCTTGACCCTCTTTTTTGACGATACCCTTTAGCTACTAAACGAGCTTTGTACTTCTCTATGGTACCATCAGGTCTAAACTTCTTCTTGAATATCCATTTGTGCCCAATTGGTTTTTGCCCATGTGGCAAATCCACCAATTTCCAAGTGTTATTTTGCACAATGGAGTCAATCTCACTTTTGATTGCCTCTTTCCAGTAAGGAGCTTCAGAGGAGTCCATAGCTTCCTTATATGTTTGTGGTTCCTTATTCACTACATAGGTCATGTAATCAGGTCCAAAATCTTTGGCTATTTTGCCCCGTTTGCTTCTTCTAGGTTCTAAGTTGTCTTCTTGAACCTTTGAAGAATTCTCTTCATTTGATTGTAAACTTTTGTCTGGAATCGTATCATTCAGTCCATCATCTAGAGGTCTTTTCTAGAGTAGGTAACCTCTTTTCCTTTATCCTTAAAAGGAAAAGTATTTTCAAAGAATTCAGCCTCTGGCTGATTCCATGATGTTTGGTTATGGATCTCATCAACATGTGTTTTATACACAAGAAACCTGTATGCTGCACTATTCATGGCAGGGCCAAGATAGATGCAATCTATGGTTTTTGGTCCAAGTTTAGTCCTCTTAGGAAGAGGTACTTGAACCTTAGCAAGGGCAACCCCACACTTTCATCCTTTTATAAGAGGGTAACCTCCCTTTCCATAGATGATATGGTGATTTATCACTCTTTTTATGAGGAATTCTATTAAGTATTGTATTTGCTGCAAGACATGCTTCTCCCCACAGATTATGTGGTGCTCCAGAAGTAATTAACATTGAATTAATCATGTTTTTCAATGTTCTATTCTTTCTTTCTGCCACTCCATTTTGTTGAGGAGTATATGGAGCAGTTGTTTGATGTATAATACCGTTTAAAGAACAAAATTCAGCAAAGTCTTTGGATTCATATTCTCCTCCTCGATCAGACCTTAGAATTTTGATCTTTTTGTCAAGTTGATTTTCAACTTCAGCCTTGTAATTCTTAAAATAATTCAAGGCTTCATCTTTGGTATTTAACAAATAAATATAACAATACTTACTGCAATCATCAATAAAGGATATATAATAATTCTTTCCTCCTCTTGTAGGTGTTGCTCTAAAATCACATAAATCAGAGTGGATTAAGCCAAGTATTTCATTAGATTTTTTCAACCGATTTATGAGGATGTTGTGTAAATTTTGATTCTACACAAACCTCACATTTTATATTTTTATCTAATGAACATTTTGGTAACATGCTAAGTTTTTGCCATTCTTTGAATAGAACGAAAATTAACATGTCCCAAACGAGAAATGCCACAAAATTGAAGGATCATGTATATACATAGAAGAGGGGCTAGTAGTGCCCATTATTGCATTAGCATTAATATTGGTTACATCATTGTTTGGTGTTTCAACACCATAGTACAAAGGTAATACACTGACTTTGAAGAGACCCTCACTAAGGTATCCCTTTCCAACATACATCCCACCCTTGGTGAGAACAAATTTATCAGATTCAAATACAAGTTTGAAACCTTTGTTACTAAGAATAGGACCAGAAATCAAATTCTTAGTAATTTCAGGAACATGCAAGACATCACATAAAACAAGTTCTTTTTCAGAAGTCAAATGTAGTTTCACTTTCCCTTTCCTTCAACTTTTGCAGTAGAGCCATTCCCCATAAACATTGGTTCAGAATCCGAGACTTTCTGGTATGTAGAAAACATGGTTCGGGAGTTGCAAATGTGCCTTGTGGCTCCAGTATCAATCCACCAATCCACACAATTGCTAACCATGTTGGTTTGAATCACAGCAACAAATTGATTTGGTGATTCAACCATGTTGGCTTGACCAGAATTTCCTCCACCAGAATTGCCACCATTGTTTCCATTGTTTCCTCCATTGTTCCCTCGATTATTTCCTCCATTGTTTCCTCCTTGACCCCTCCTGAATCTGCAATCTTTGGCCTTGTGTCCAATTTTGCCACAAACATAGCATGGACCAGAATTCTTCTTGAAATTCTTCTTGTTAGGGCCATGATTTTTGCCATCTTTGGAAGAGTTTTTGGAGCCTTGCTTCCCTTTCTTGTTGTTGTGCTTTGTCCTTGAAGTACTTGCTTCTCCAACAAAGTTTGCACTTGGTTCCAAGGAATTTGCATCTGCCTTCTCATTCAATCTGTTATCTTCTTCCACACGAATTCTCAACACAAGTTGCTCAAAACTCATGTCATCAGTTAAGTGCTTAAGATATAATTTGAAATTCTTCCAAGAAGGAGGAAGTTTTTCAATGATTGAACCAACAAGAAAATTAGAGTTTATACCCATACCTTCAACTTCAAGATCATGTGCAATGACTTGAATTTCCTCCACTTGTTTGAGGACAGATTTGGTATCCACCATCTTGAAATTCATGAACTTTCCAATCACGAATTTCTTGGAACATGCCACTTCTGTTTTGTATTTCTTTTCCAGTGATTCCCATATCTCTCTTGCAGTAGTCATGGTAGAGTAGATATCATAGAGAGAATCATCCAGGGCATTTAGAATATAATTTCTGCAATTATATTCATTTGTGTTCCAGGTTTCCACAGCCCTTTGATGTTCTGCCATTTGGGCTTCACTGGGTGGTGTTGTTCCTTCTGCAGTGGTTGTACCAATAGGAGGAGAGGGAGAATCATCAGTGAGAACATTGGAAACATGAAGAGTTGTTAGATAAAACAACATCTTCTGTTGCCATCTTCGAAAATCTGAGCCTTTGAATTTCTCAGGCTTTTCCACATGTGTTTTGATGATGGATTGTTGATCCATTCTTCCACTTTTTAATTTCTGTCTTAGATTGTTATGACAGAAGTATACAATCAACAAGATTAACAGAAATAAAACAAACGAAATTGAAATATATGTAAGAAATATACAAGAATCAGTTTGCAGAAAACATACTTGATGGTTTATGCTTACAACAGAAACACAAAAACGAAATTATGTAGATTGAGGCCTGCAAATTGCAGTGTCCTAAGACAGAAATTTCCCTGGTGGGGATCTGTCTAGAGGATACAACAATCAATCAAGAACTTCTCTTGATTCTGACGAAATTCCTATGTTCCCTTCATCTTTAGAAGAACGAATTTTTAAAGAGAATTCTGTGGTGTGAATGATGATGTTTTCCACCCCTTTCAGATGAATGAAACAGGTATTTATAGGTATTAGTTATGACAGTTGGAAACTGTCAAAACCGAAAATAACTGTTAAAAACCTGTCATTCAGTAATTACGAATTTAATAATAAAAAAAATAAAAATTAATTTCGTAATTAAAAATTATCTAATTAATCAGGAAGACCCCAAGAGCCCCAAGGCCCAAGGCCCATCTTTTGACCATTAAATATTCTCTTGATATTAGCCCATTTTCAATCCAATTAGGCTAATCCAACACCACAACCCAAGCCCAATATGCTTAACCCCTTACTTGACCCATTTAGTTAAATGAGTAGGACTAGACATATAAGGTGGGAGAAGGTTTTCTCTTCCACCAATGTGGGATAAGTCCCACATTGTATTTTTGTAGTCAAAGTTCCAACAATACCCCACATTTTCTATTCAAACTCCAATAATACCCCACATTTGAATAGAAAATAAGTGAACTTTGATATTCAAATAAGGGAAGTAAGATATGACATGCATCTGAATAGGTGTTGTAAAACTTGAACCTTTCATAGTGAGTACTACTTGGATCTACTTTGTGGGTAGTGAACTAGAGTCTTGAACTAACCACTTTTTATAGTAGAATAAAAAACAAGAAGTATCACACATATCATATCTAAGCATAGATCATTTCTTACCGTTGTGTTCATTTCGGTCATGAACGATCCTTTCTTCATGAGACTTTTAGAGAGCTTTAGCCATATCAGCTCCCAAAGATGCGACCTCACATCCATCTCACATAGGTAATGCTAATCTGGAATAATCCGTACTTATTCCACTGTAGAAGCTATCAGCATTATTAAGAATAAAGCATTCATACCTATAACATCAACGGAAAAACACAAAACAAATATCATGGGAGTGAGCATACCTTTGTGTTAGTGCTTCTTTGAGTCTTCCCCAACTAGTTGTCCTATTGAACCTAGACCATGGGATCTCCAATGTTGCTAGGTTAGGTTTCCGCAAGGTGGTGACTCATTGTGTTGGCTTTAAGCCCATTCCCCTCGATGTGAAGAGAACTTGCTCTCTACTCAGGCCTTTTGTCAAGGGATCAGCTATATTTTCCTTTGACTTTATGTAACTAATGGAAATGATTCCATTCTTCAGCAAGTCTCGTATTGTAATATGTCTGCGCCTAATGTGTCTCGACTTGCCATTGTATATTTGACTTTGTGCTCTAGTAAGAGCAGCCATACTATCACAATGTATGCCAATGGCAGTAACAGGTTGAGGCCACAGAGGAATACCTTCTAGGAAGCTTTTAAGCCATTCAGCTTCTTCAGCAGCTTTATCTAAAGCAACAAACTCTGCTTCCATTGTAGAACGAGTATTCACAGTTTGCTTAGATGATTTCCAAGAGATAGCAGCTCCACCAAGAGTGAACACATATCCACTTGTGGATTTTGCCTCAGAAGTATTGGAAATCCAATTTGCATCACAATACCCTTCAAGAACAGGAGGATATTTCGTGTAATGCAGTCCATAGTTCATTATATGCTTTAAATATCTAAGCACTCTTACTAATGCATACCAATGATCTTTCCCAGGATTGTGGGAGTAACGACTCAATCTACTTACACTATAAGCCAAGTCCGGTCTAGTACAATTCATAATATACATCAAGCTGCCGAGAACTTGAGTATATTCTAACTGAGCTACAGTATCACCTTTATTCTTCTTTAGATGACTAGAAGCATCAAATGGGGTGACAACCGGCTTGTCATCATAGTGTCCAAACTTCTTGAGTACACTTTCAATATAATGGGACTGAGTAAGAGTATATCCATCTGGTCTTCTTTGAACTCTTACACCAAGGATCACATCTACTACTCCTAAGTCTTTCATGGAAAAGGAGGAGTGTAGCATTTTCTTGGTTTGATTGATCACATCCAGATTAGTACCCATTATAAGCATATCATCCACATACAAGCATATGATGACATAAGCATTCTTGTATTGTTTGACATAAACACATTTATCACATTCATTTATTCTAAATCCATTAGAGAGTAATGTGTTGTCAAACTTCTCGTGCCATTGCTTTGGAGCCTGTTTTAGTCCATAAAGTGATCTAACTAACTTACAGACTTTGTTTTCTTGACCTTTAACCACAAACCCTTCAGGTTGATTCATATATATCTCTTCATCTAGTTCACCATACAAGAAGGCAGTTTTCACATCCATTTGGTGTATTTCCAAATTATGAATGGATGCAATTGCTACTAATGTGCGAATTGATGTAATTCTTGTAACAGGTGAATAGGTGTCAAAGAAGTCTTGACCCTCTTTTTGACGATACCCTTTAGCTACTAAACGAGCTTTGTACTTCTCTATGGTACCATCAGGTCTAAACTTCTTCTTGAATATCCATTTGTGCCCAATTGGTTTTTGCCCATGTGGCAAATCCACCAATTTCCAAGTGTTATTTTGCACAATGGAGTCAATCTCACTTTTGATTGCCTCTTTCCAGTAAGGAGCTTCAGAGGAGTCCATAGCTTCCTTATATGTTTGTGGTTCCTTATTCACTACATAGGTCATGTAATCAGGTCCAAAATCTTTGGCTATTTTGCCCCGTTTGCTTCTTCTAGGTTCTAAGTTGTCTTCTTGAACCTTTGAAGAATTCTCTTCATTTGATTGTAAACTTTTGTCTGGAATCGTATCATTCAGTCCATCATCTAGAGGTCTTTTCCTAGAGTAGGTAACCTCTTTTCCTTTATCCTTAAAAGGAAAAGTATTTTCAAAGAATTCAGCCTCTGCTGATTCCATGATGGTTTGGTTATGGATCTCATCAACATGTGATTTATACACAAGAAACCTGTATGCTGCACTATTCATGGCAGGGCCAAGATAGATGCAATCTATGGTTTTTGGTCCAAGTTTAGTCCTCTTAGGAAGAGGTACTTGAACCTTAGCAAGGCAACCCCACACTTTCATCCTTTTATAAGAGGGTAACCTCCCTTTCCATAGATGATATGGTGATTTATCACTCTTTTTATGAGGAATTCTATTAAGTATTGTATTTGCTGCAAGACATGCTTCTCCCCACAGATTATGTGGTGCTCCAGAAGTAATTAACATTGAATTAATCATGTTTTTCAATGTTCTATTCTTTCTTTCTGCCACTCCATTTTGTTGAGGAGTATATGGAGCAGTTGTTTGATGTATAATACCGTTTAAAGAACAAAATTCAGCAAAGTCTTTGGATTCATATTCTCCTCCTCGATCAGACCTTAGAATTTTGATCTTTTTGTCAAGTTGATTTTCAACTTCAGCCTTGTAATTCTTAAAATAATTCAAGGCTTCATCTTTGGTATTTAACAAATAAATATAACAATACTTACTGCAATCATCAATAAAGGATATATAATAATTCTTTCCTCCTCTTGTAGGTGTTGCTCTAAAATCACATAAATCAGAGTGGATTAAGCCAAGTATTTCATTAGATTTTTCAACCGATTTATGAGGATGTTGTGTAAATTTTGATTCTACACAAACCTCACATTTTATATTTTTATCTAATGAACATTTTGGTAACATGCTAAGTTTTGCCATTCTTTGAATAGAACGAAAATTAACATGTCCCAAACGAGAATGCCACAAAATTGAAGGATCATGTATATACATAGAAGAGGGGCTAGTAGTGCCCATTATTGCATTAGCATTAATATTGGTTACATCATTGTTTGGTGTTTCAACACCATAGTACAAAGGTAATACACTGACTTTGAAGAGACCCTCACTAAGGTATCCCTTTCCAACATACATCCCACCCTTGGTGAGAACAAATTTATCAGATTCAAATACAAGTTTGAAACCTTTGTTACTAAGAATAGGACCAGAAATCAAATTCTTAGTAATTTCAGGAACATGCAAGACATCACATAAAACAAGTTCTTTTTCAGAAGTCAAATGTAGTTTCACTTTTCCCTTTCCTTCAACTTTTGCAGTAGAGCCATTCCCCATAAACATTGGTTCAGAATCCGAGACTTTCTGGTATGTAGAAAACATGGTTCGGGAGTTGCAAATGTGCCTTGTGGCTCCAGTATCAATCCACCAATCCACACAATTGCTAACCATGTTGGTTTGAATCACAGCAACAAATTGATTTGGTGATTCAACCATGTTGGCTTGACCAGAATTTCCTCCACCAGAATTGCCACCATTGTTTCCATTGTTTCCTCCATTGTTCCCTCGATTATTTCCTCCATTGTTTCCTCCTTGACCCCTCCTGAATCTGCAATCTTTGGCCTTGTGTCCAATTTTGCCACAAACATAGCATGGACCAGAATTCTTCTTGAAATTCTTCTTGTTAGGGCCATGATTTTTGCCATCTTTGGAAGAGTTTTTGGAGCCTTGCTTCCCTTTCTTGTTGTTGTGCTTTGTCCTTGAAGTACTTGCTTCTCCAACAAAGTTTGCACTTGGTTCCAAGGAATTTGCATCTGCCTTCTCATTCAATCTGTTATCTTCTTCCACACGAATTCTCAACACAAGTTGCTCAAAACTCATGTCATCAGTTAAGTGCTTAAGATATAATTTGAAATTCTTCCAAGAAGGAGGAAGTTTTTCAATGATTGAACCAACAAGAAAAATTAGAGTTTATACCCATACCTTCAACTTCAAGATCATGTGCAATGACTTGAATTTCCTCCACTTGTTTGAGGACAGATTTGGTATCCACCATCTTGAAATTCATGAACTTTCCAATCACGAATTTCTTGGAACATGCCACTTCTGTTTTGTATTTCTTTTCCAGTGATTCCCATATCTCTCTTGCAGTAGTCATGGTAGAGTAGATATCATAGAGAGAATCATCCAGGGCATTTAGAATATAATTTCTGCAATTATATTCATTTGTGTTCCAGGTTTCCACAGCCCTTTGATGTTCTGCCATTTGGGCTTCACTGGGTGGTGTTGTTCCTTCTGCAGTGGTTGTACCAATAGGAGGAGAGGGAGAATCATCAGTGAGAACATTGGAAACATGAAGAGTTGTTAGATAAAACAACATCTTCTGTTGCCATCTTCGAAAATCTGAGCCTTTGAATTTCTCAGGCTTTTCCACATGTGTTTTGATGATGGATTGTTGATCCATTCTTCCACTTTTTAATTTCTGTCTTAGATTGTTATGACAGAAGTATACAATCAACAAGATTAACAGAAATAAAACAAACGAAATTGAAATATATGTAAGAAATATACAAGAATCAGTTTGCAGAAAACATACTTGATGGTTTATGCTTACAACAGAAACACAAAAACGAAATTATGTAGATTGAGGCCTGCAAATTGCAGTGTCCTAAGACAGAAATTTCCCTGGTGGGGATCTGTCTAGAGGATACAACAATCAATCAAGAACTTCTCTTGATTCTGACGAAATTCCTATGTTCCCTTCATCTTTAGAAGAACGAATTTTTAAAGAGAATTCTGTGGTGTGAATGATGATGTTTTCCACCCCTTTCAGATGAATGAAACAGGTATTTATAGGTATTAGTTATGACAGTTGGAAACTGTCAAAACCGAAAATAACTGTTAAAAACCTGTCATTCAGTAATTACGAATTTAATAATAAAAAAAATAAAAATTAATTTCGTAATTAAAAATTATCTAATTAATCAGGAAGACCCCAAGAGCCCCAAGGCCCAAGGCCCATCTTTTGACCATTAAATATTCTCTTGATATTAGCCCATTTTCAATCCAATTAGGCTAATCCAACACCACAACCCAAGCCCAATATGCTTAACCCCTTACTTGACCCATTTAGTTAAATGAGTAGGACTAGACATATAAGGTGGGAGAAGGTTTTCTCTTCCACCAATGTGGGATAAGTCCCACATTGTATTTTTGTAGTCAAAGTTCCAACAATACCCCACATTTTCTATTCAAACTCCAATAATACCCCACATTTGAATAGAAAATAAGTGAACTTTGATATTCAAATAAGGGAAGTAAGATATGACATGCATCTGAATAGGTGTTGTAAAACTTGAACCTTTCATAGTGAGTACTACTTGGATCTACTTTGTGGGTAGTGAACTAGAGTCTTGAACTAACCACTTTTTATAGTAGAATAAAAAACAAGAAGTATCACACATATCATATCTAAGCATAGATCATTTCTTACCGTTGTGTTCATTTCGGTCATGAACGATCCTTTCTTCATGAGACTTTTAGAGAGCTTTAGCCATATCAGCTCCCAAAGATGCGACCTCACATCCATCTCACATAGGTAATGCTAATCTGGAATAATCCGTACTTATTCCACTGTAGAAGCTATCAGCATTATTAAGAATAAAGCATTCATACCTATAACATCAACGGAAAAACACAAAACAAATATCATGGGAGTGAGCATACCTTTGTGTTAGTGCTTCTTTGAGTCTTCCCCAACTAGTTGTCCTATTGAACCTAGACCATGGGATCTCCAATGTTGCTAGGTTAGGTTTCCGCAAGGTGGTGACTCATTGTGTTGGCTTTAAGCCCATTCCCCTCGATGTGAAGAGAACTTGCTCTCTACTCAGGCCTTTTGTCAAGGGATCAGCTATATTTTCCTTTGACTTTATGTAACTAATGGAAATGATTCCATTCTTCAGCAAGTCTCGTATTGTAATATGTCTGCGCCTAATGTGTCTCGACTTGCCATTGTATATTTGACTTTGTGCTCTAGTAAGAGCAGCCATACTATCACAATGTATGCCAATGGCAGTAACAGGTTGAGGCCACAGAGGAATACCTTCTAGGAAGCTTTTAAGCCATTCAGCTTCTTCAGCAGCTTTATCTAAAGCAACAAACTCTGCTTCCATTGTAGAACGAGTATTCACAGTTTGCTTAGATGATTTCCAAGAGATAGCAGCTCCACCAAGAGTGAACACATATCCACTTGTGGATTTTGCCTCAGAAGTATTGGAAATCCAATTTGCATCACAATACCCTTCAAGAACAGGAGGATATTTCGTGTAATGCAGTCCATAGTTCATTATATGCTTTAAATATCTAAGCACTCTTACTAATGCATACCAATGATCTTTCCCAGGATTGTGGGAGTAACGACTCAATCTACTTACACTATAAGCCAAGTCCGGTCTAGTACAATTCATAATATACATCAAGCTGCCGAGAACTTGAGTATATTCTAACTGAGCTACAGTATCACCTTTATTCTTCTTTAGATGACTAGAAGCATCAAATGGGGTGACAACCGGCTTGTCATCATAGTGTCCAAACTTCTTGAGTACACTTTCAATATAATGGGACTGAGTAAGAGTATATCCATCTGGTCTTCTTTGAACTCTTACACCAAGGATCACATCTACTACTCCTAAGTCTTTCATGGAAAAGGAGGAGTGTAGCATTTTCTTGGTTTGATTGATCACATCCAGATTAGTACCCATTATAAGCATATCATCCACATACAAGCATATGATGACATAAGCATTCTTGTATTGTTTGACATAAACACATTTATCACATTCATTTATTCTAAATCCATTAGAGAGTAATGTGTTGTCAAACTTCTCGTGCCATTGCTTTGGAGCCTGTTTTAGTCCATAAAGTGATCTAACTAACTTACAGACTTTGTTTTCTTGACCTTTAACCACAAACCCTTCAGGTTGATTCATATATATCTCTTCATCTAGTTCACCATACAAGAAGGCAGTTTTCACATCCATTTGGTGTATTTCCAAATTATGAATGGATGCAATTGCTACTAATGTGCGAATTGATGTAATTCTTGTAACAGGTGAATAGGTGTCAAAGAAGTCTTGACCCTCTTTTTGACGATACCCTTTAGCTACTAAACGAGCTTTGTACTTCTCTATGGTACCATCAGGTCTAAACTTCTTCTTGAATATCCATTTGTGCCCAATTGGTTTTTGCCCATGTGGCAAATCCACCAATTTCCAAGTGTTATTTTGCACAATGGAGTCAATCTCACTTTTGATTGCCTCTTTCCAGTAAGGAGCTTCAGAGGAGTCCATAGCTTCCTTATATGTTTGTGGTTCCTTATTCACTACATAGGTCATGTAATCAGGTCCAAAATCTTTGGCTATTTTGCCCCGTTTGCTTCTTCTAGGTTCTAAGTTGTCTTCTTGAACCTTTGAAGAATTCTCTTCATTTGATTGTAAACTTTTGTCTGGAATCGTATCATTCAGTCCATCATCTAGAGGTCTTTTCCTAGAGTAGGTAACCTCTTTTCCTTTATCCTTAAAAGGAAAAGTATTTTCAAAGAATTCAGCCTCTGCTGATTCCATGATGGTTTGGTTATGGATCTCATCAACATGTGATTTATACACAAGAAACCTGTATGCTGCACTATTCATGGCAGGGCCAAGATAGATGCAATCTATGGTTTTTGGTCCAAGTTTAGTCCTCTTAGGAAGAGGTACTTGAACCTTAGCAAGGCAACCCCACACTTTCATCCTTTTATAAGAGGGTAACCTCCCTTTCCATAGATGATATGGTGATTTATCACTCTTTTTATGAGGAATTCTATTAAGTATTGTATTTGCTGCAAGACATGCTTCTCCCCACAGATTATGTGGTGCTCCAGAAGTAATTAACATTGAATTAATCATGTTTTTCAATGTTCTATTCTTTCTTTCTGCCACTCCATTTTGTTGAGGAGTATATGGAGCAGTTGTTTGATGTATAATACCGTTTAAAGAACAAAATTCAGCAAAGTCTTTGGATTCATATTCTCCTCCTCGATCAGACCTTAGAATTTTGATCTTTTTGTCAAGTTGATTTTCAACTTCAGCCTTGTAATTCTTAAAATAATTCAAGGCTTCATCTTTGGTATTTAACAAATAAATATAACAATACTTACTGCAATCATCAATAAAGGATATATAATAATTCTTTCCTCCTCTTGTAGGTGTTGCTCTAAAATCACATAAATCAGAGTGGATTAAGCCAAGTATTTCATTAGATTTTTCAACCGATTTATGAGGATGTTGTGTAAATTTTGATTCTACACAAACCTCACATTTTATATTTTTATCTAATGAACATTTTGGTAACATGCTAAGTTTTGCCATTCTTTGAATAGAACGAAAATTAACATGTCCCAAACGAGAATGCCACAAAATTGAAGGATCATGTATATACATAGAAGAGGGGCTAGTAGTGCCCATTATTGCATTAGCATTAATATTGGTTACATCATTGTTTGGTGTTTCAACACCATAGTACAAAGGTAATACACTGACTTTGAAGAGACCCTCACTAAGGTATCCCTTTCCAACATACATCCCACCCTTGGTGAGAACAAATTTATCAGATTCAAATACAAGTTTGAAACCTTTGTTACTAAGAATAGGACCAGAAATCAAATTCTTAGTAATTTCAGGAACATGCAAGACATCACATAAAACAAGTTCTTTTTCAGAAGTCAAATGTAGTTTCACTTTTCCCTTTCCTTCAACTTTTGCAGTAGAGCCATTCCCCATAAACATTGGTTCAGAATCCGAGACTTTCTGGTATGTAGAAAACATGGTTCGGGAGTTGCAAATGTGCCTTGTGGCTCCAGTATCAATCCACCAATCCACACAATTGCTAACCATGTTGGTTTGAATCACAGCAACAAATTGATTTGGTGATTCAACCATGTTGGCTTGACCAGAATTTCCTCCACCAGAATTGCCACCATTGTTTCCATTGTTTCCTCCATTGTTCCCTCGATTATTTCCTCCATTGTTTCCTCCTTGACCCCTCCTGAATCTGCAATCTTTGGCCTTGTGTCCAATTTTGCCACAAACATAGCATGGACCAGAATTCTTCTTGAAATTCTTCTTGTTAGGGCCATGATTTTTGCCATCTTTGGAAGAGTTTTTGGAGCCTTGCTTCCCTTTCTTGTTGTTGTGCTTTGTCCTTGAAGTACTTGCTTCTCCAACAAAGTTTGCACTTGGTTCCAAGGAATTTGCATCTGCCTTCTCATTCAATCTGTTATCTTCTTCCACACGAATTCTCAACACAAGTTGCTCAAAACTCATGTCATCAGTTAAGTGCTTAAGATATAATTTGAAATTCTTCCAAGAAGGAGGAAGTTTTTCAATGATTGAACCAACAAGAAAAATTAGAGTTTATACCCATACCTTCAACTTCAAGATCATGTGCAATGACTTGAATTTCCTCCACTTGTTTGAGGACAGATTTGGTATCCACCATCTTGAAATTCATGAACTTTCCAATCACGAATTTCTTGGAACATGCCACTTCTGTTTTGTATTTCTTTTCCAGTGATTCCCATATCTCTCTTGCAGTAGTCATGGTAGAGTAGATATCATAGAGAGAATCATCCAGGGCATTTAGAATATAATTTCTGCAATTATATTCATTTGTGTTCCAGGTTTCCACAGCCCTTTGATGTTCTGCCATTTGGGCTTCACTGGGTGGTGTTGTTCCTTCTGCAGTGGTTGTACCAATAGGAGGAGAGGGAGAATCATCAGTGAGAACATTGGAAACATGAAGAGTTGTTAGATAAAACAACATCTTCTGTTGCCATCTTCGAAAATCTGAGCCTTTGAATTTCTCAGGCTTTTCCACATGTGTTTTGATGATGGATTGTTGATCCATTCTTCCACTTTTTAATTTCTGTCTTAGATTGTTATGACAGAAGTATACAATCAACAAGATTAACAGAAATAAAACAAACGAAATTGAAATATATGTAAGAAATATACAAGAATCAGTTTGCAGAAAACATACTTGATGGTTTATGCTTACAACAGAAACACAAAAACGAAATTATGTAGATTGAGGCCTGCAAATTGCAGTGTCCTAAGACAGAAATTTCCCTGGTGGGGATCTGTCTAGAGGATACAACAATCAATCAAGAACTTCTCTTGATTCTGACGAAATTCCTATGTTCCCTTCATCTTTAGAAGAACGAATTTTTAAAGAGAATTCTGTGGTGTGAATGATGATGTTTTCCACCCCTTTCAGATGAATGAAACAGGTATTTATAGGTATTAGTTATGACAGTTGGAAACTGTCAAAACCGAAAATAACTGTTAAAAACCTGTCATTCAGTAATTACGAATTTAATAATAAAAAAAATAAAAATTAATTTCGTAATTAAAAATTATCTAATTAATCAGGAAGACCCCAAGAGCCCCAAGGCCCAAGGCCCATCTTTTGACCATTAAATATTCTCTTGATATTAGCCCATTTTCAATCCAATTAGGCTAATCCAACACCACAACCCAAGCCCAATATGCTTAACCCCTTACTTGACCCATTTAGTTAAATGAGTAGGACTAGACATATAAGGTGGGAGAAGGTTTTCTCTTCCACCAATGTGGGATAAGTCCCACATTGTATTTTTGTAGTCAAAGTTCCAACACGAATAACTTTACATATTTCGATGAAGAATTTTTCTAGCAATTATTTAGATCCAGATTAAATTTTCCGGTGAGCTTTAAGGTGTGCTTGGTTGTGGAAAATTTTCAAGTTTTTTAGGAAAATTTTACAAGAAAAATGGAAATTCTGAAAACGCATTTGGTTCGTTCAGTTTTTCAAAATTTTCCAAGAAAATGAAAATTTTCAGTTTTCCAAATTGTATGTAAATTAAAAAAGTGATTTTTACAGTTTTCCAAATTTTTAAGATGGAAAATGAAAATTCCCCGGTTTCAACCAAACGCATTTTCTAAAATTTTCATTAAAAATTGAAAGTGAAAACTCAACTTTATTTTCTGAAAACATTTTCTTAGAAAATAAAAAAAGTTTTTCACAACCAAACGCATCCTTACTTATCCATCAGATCACATTAGACTTAATAGCATTTGTTGACTCTTATATAATTTTTTGTGTGTTGACTTCACTTTTATTAAAAACTTTAAATGTTTAGAAAAAATAAAAAGCAATAAATGTTTGGAAAATATAAAAAAAGATATTGATAACCAATAAAACACAATCAACGTTATAGTAGCACATCCATATTATTTGTTTGATTGCCATATTATTTTTTTTGAGAATTTCTTTTTACACACCAATCTAATATCACCCTACTACACACCAATCTACTTTAATCTATTCCCAATGCACTTTAAATTTCCAAAAAAATCTCTTTATTAATTTTTTTAAGGGATTTTCTTTCTACACACCACTCTATTAAACACCAATATAATATACCTAGTCTAATCATTATTATTAGTAAAAATCATTATATTGTTAGGTACTTTGTTTTCCGAAAAAATAATTTTATTTCTTTTTTTTTCTTTATTTCTCTCTCTCTCTCTCTCATATATATATATATATATATATATATATATATATATATATATATATATATATATATATATATATATATATATATATATAGGAAAGAGTTATATGGAAAATGAATGATTAGAGCAACACATATTTGAACCAATGAAAATATGACAACACATCACTTCCACAATAACTTCCACAATACATTACTTGTGAAGAAAGAAATAGACACGTGTCATTTGATTATTGGTTCCGGTAGATGTTGCGTAGTTATTTGTTTTCCATAGAACTCATTCCTATATATATATATATATATATATATATATATATATATATATATATATATATATATATATATATATATAAACATTTTTTTTTTAAATTTCAATAAAAGTAACGTTGCAATATAATATGTATTGAAACCTTTGGACTTTTTTTTATCCGAATTCATTTTCTTTTGTCTTTTGTGTGTTTACAATTTACACATTTTTTAGTAGCATAACATGATACATCTGCCATTTTTTTAATACCCACACATTTTATTTATCTCGTTTTTTTTCATTATCTACCCATCTTTTTTTAATTATAACGGTCATATATTTTTAATAACTGCTATATATATTTTTTGAGACAATACTTTTATCAACATAATATATTTTTTGAGACAATACTTTTATCAACATAAATGTGACAAAAATACATGTTATACGCAACTTTAAGGCCCTTTATTTTTATTTTATTTTATTAATCTATACGAAATACCAACACATGCCATATCGTTTGTTAGCTTTTTTTTTTCTTCCTTTTTTTTAATATATATATATATATATATATATAGATATATAAAGTTAATAAAAATAACTAGATGGAATAATAGTGTTTATTATTTTTATAATATCAAAACAAACTTTAGAAATAATTTTTTTTTTTGAATTCAGGTATATGAGACACATAAGTTAAAAAACAAAAAAAAATACTGTAAAAAAAAAAGAAGACTGACGCAGATAAGATTTAAAAAAAAATTGTGATTGTTAATATTTTTTTATAAAGTATCATTTAAAATAAAAAGTTAATAAAAATAATTAGTTGGAATAATAAATAATAATTATATAGTTATATAATAAACAGATTATAAATTAAAAGTAAAAAGTATATATATATATATATATATATATATATATATATATATATATATATATATATATATATATATATATATATATATATATATATATATATATATAAATAGAAAGAAAGAAAATTACTTTTTTAAAAAACAATGCAATGATTAGGTTTAATGTCAATATAATAATTAACATCATTCACCTAAAAAGTAACCTAATAATATAGGTTGGTGTTATAGATTGGTGTGTCCAAAATATGACATTTTTTTAGATTAGATCCTTATTTTTTTTTATTAAAATAAATTGTTCGTACGCACCATTTTTTGGCTGCCACAAAAACTTTAAGACCATTTTTTTTAATTGTAAAAACACTAACACAGGTCTTGGGTTTATTAATTTTTTCTAAATAAAAAATTCTACTAATAGATATATATGTTTAAATAGAGTAAAATACAAAATTTAATCATATTATATTTTTGTTCTTTATATTTTATCTTGTGGTGTTTTTGATTTTGCAAAATAAAAAAAAAATCTTTGATTGGTATTTATTGGTTTATTAATATAATCAATTAATTTATTATTATAAAAGGATATTAGTTGTTTAGTAATTTTTTTGGTAATTATTAAAAAACATATTTAATAATCAAATAATAATTATGTTTTAGTTTTTAGTTGTTTAATATATTATTTAACAAATACATTTTTATGTATAAATTAAAAAATGATTGTAAAAACAAATTCATCAAAATAATATTGTTTTTATTTATCAACAAGTATACACCTAAGAAAAATGATGTAGTTTTTAAAATATAAAAAACCATCCCAAGTATAAAGTTTCAAACGCTTGTAAAAAATACTCGTAACTTTTTAACAACTCATAAATGTTTTTTAATAAAGTCTTTTTTTTTTTTGTGAAAAGAGTGTAAAAAAAATTTGTTCATTGGGAAAAGAATAAATATAAAGTTTTAAACATTGTAAAAAGTTTAAAGAAACTTGAAAAATGTAAGAAAATTTATAAAAAAATATGTGAAAATTGCTAAGTAAAAGCTCGCACAAAAGTTTTACAAGATTAAAATATCATAAAACATTTAAAGAAAACTTGAAATATGTGGACGTAAAAAAAGTTTAAAAAAATGAAAATTATTAATAAAAAATTTGTAAATCAATTTAAAAAGTATGATGTTTTGTTATAAAAAAAGGTCTAGCAGTAAATAATATATATATATATATATATATATATATATATATATATATATATATATATATATATATATATATATAATAATAATAATAATAATAATAATAATAATAATAATAATAATTCTTTTTTACAATTAATGATAGGGAAAACTACAATAAAGTCCCTACATATTGGCCTCATAATCGATTTAACCCTTATATATTCTTTTTATTTAATTAAGTCCTAAATACCAGTAATCGTATTCAATTTAACCTTTTGACCCGGTCAACAGGTCATCCAACTTTCAAAAATTACATTTTCGGCCCATATTTCAAAATTTATTACAAATTTTGGTCCAAAATTTACATTTTTGGCCCAAATTTTAATTTTTTTTACAAATTTGGTCTAAAATTTACTTTATTATGAATTCATCCTAACTTTAGTTTTTGTTACAGCTTTTTTTCTCAAAAGTTTGTTTCTAATATGTTTTTCATTTAAAACTCATATTTATACAAAAAAAAAAACATATTTTCACATAAAATCTTACTTTTTCTATATAAAAACTTTTTTGTATATGAAATATCTAATTATAATAATAGGTTTGGATTATTTGTGTGATTTCTCTTAAAAAACAATTAAGAAATTAAAAGTAACCCTAAATTATACTATTAAATTATAGTTTGTCAAAAAATAGTTACACTAGTAGCGCTAAATTATACTATTAATATAGAGATTTTAATATGTGTTCTATTTAGTGTGTATTCTTTTTTCTATGAGATTTTAATATAGTTGTTTATATGTATTTTTCAATCTGTTGCATTTTCGTAAATTAAATCATACCTTTGATCACACACACACACACACACACACACACACATATATATATATATATATATATATATATATATATATATATATATATATATATATATGACAAAAGGTATGTAAAGTTGTTCTAATCTCATATATGACAATCCATATTTATTTCAGTAGGAGTTGTAATTATCAACGTTTATTATACTTTTTTACATTTGTTAAATGTCATTTTCTGCCAAAAACCTCCTTATCGACAAATGACAATTGCTCCATTCTAGATAGTTATTTTTTGTTATTACAATAAACAAAATTGACACATGAATCCGATTATACAAAGAAGTTTAAGTAAAGAAATCCAAAGTGATGATGAACTATATGTACGAACATGTATTCAGCGAGAAAGAAAAAAATATGAAGTTTTCAATATGTAGCATCTTCTATTATTTAAACTTTTCCTATAAATGTGATTAAAGAACAAATAAATAATATTAAAATGAGTGTAACTAGTTTTTGACAAACTATAATTTAGGGTTACTTTTAATTTCTTAATTGATTTTTTAAGAGAAATCACACAAATAATCCAAACCTATTTTTATAATTAGATATTTCATATACAAAAAAGTTATTAAAAAAAGTTTTTATATAGAAAAAAAGATTTTTATGTGAAAATATGTTTTTTTTTGTATAAATATAAGCTTTAAAGAAAAAACATATTAGAAACAAACTTTTGAGAAAAAAAGTTGTAAAGAAAACTAAAGTTAGGATGAATTCATAATAAAATTCTAAAATTTGGGCAAAAAGGGTAAATTTTGAACAAAATTTGTAAAAAAATTTAAAATCTGGGCTAAAAGTGTAAATTTTGGACCAAATTTGTAATAAATTTGAAATCTGGGCCGAAAATGTAATTTTTGAAAGTTGGATGACCTGTTGACCGGGTCAAAGAATTAAATTGAATACGATTACCGGTATTTGAGACTTAATTGAATAAAAAAATATATAAGGGCTAAATCGATTATGAGGCCAATATGTAAGGAATTTATTGCAGTTTTCCCTTAATGATATTGTGGGTTTATGAAAAAAACAAACATAAAAAATTGATGAAAATTTGTTTGGAATTTTTTTATAATATTATTTATATAATTATATTATAAAAACAATATTTTTGTTTTTTTTTTATTTTATTTTAATAAAGGGAAAACTGCAATAAAATACCTACATATTGGCCTCATAATCGATTTAGTCCTTATATATTTTTTTATTCAATTAAGTCCCAAATACCGGTAATCGTATTCAATTTAACCCTTTGACCCGGTCAACATGTCATCCAACTTTCAAAAATTACATTTTTTGCCCAAATTTCAAAATTTATTACAAATTTGGTCCAAAACTTACACTTTTGGCCCAAATTTTAAATTTTTTTCCAAATTTGGTCCAAAATTTACCCTTTTAAATTTTAGAACTTTGTTATGAATTCATCCTAACTTTAGTTTTTTTACAACTTTTTTTCTCAAAAATTTGTTTCTAATATGTTTTTTTTATAAACTCATATATATACAAAAAAAAACATATTTTCACATAAAAATCTTGTTTTTTCTATATAAAAGCTTTTTTTAAAAAGTCTTTTGTATATAAAATATCTAGTTATAAAAACAGGTTTAGATTATTTGTGTGATATCTCTTAAAAAATCAATTAAGAAGTTAAAAGTAACCTTAAATTATAAAAACAGGTTTGGATTATTTGTTCTTTAATCACATTTATATGAAAATTTAAACTATTTACATTATATATGAAAGTTTAAAATATATATAATATAATAATATTATATTTTATTTGTAAGAATTTTTTTAAGAAAAAAGTTAAAATCATAACTTTGATATATTTTTATAACTTTTTAATAAATATATTATCTAAATAAAACATATCCATTCATGGCATGTGTCCGATCTAGGTTGTGATTTTTTATTGCCAATCAACCTCTTCTTACTTGGATTATTTATAATTTTGTATTTCCTTTATTTTTTAATGTCTGTTATATGGAATACCGGTTGCAATTTATTATCGATAAACATGTTTTTAGGGGAGTGAGAAATGACCAAAAATACAATAGCAACATAAATATATAAAATATAATAACTATCAATAACACAATAGAATACTTTAACTAAAGTTCTAAAGAATTTACACATGAGTCTGGTTAAAAAAAATTACTCAAACACCTGAAACATGCTTGAGTTGAGCTTCACAAGGAAATTATCACAACCTACTCAAAAACATGATGTCGAAATTTTTTAATAAAATGGTTTTCTTCTATGAACTACAATTAAAAACTGACATTATTTGTCCTATAAATATGATTAAAGAACAAATAAATAATATTAAAATGAGTGTAACTAGTTTTTGACAAACTATAATTTGATAGTATAATTTAGGGTTACTTTTAATTTCTTAATTGATTTTTTAAGAGAAATCATACAAAGAATCCAAACCTATTTTTATAAGTAGGTATTTCATATACAAAAACTTTTTTAAAAAAGTTTTTATATAGAAAAAAATAAGATTTTTATGTGAAAATATGTTTTTTTGTATAAATATGAGTTTATAAAGAAAAAAACATATTAGAAACAAATTTTTGAGAAAAAAAGTTGTAAAAAAACCAAAGTTATGATGAATTCATAATAAAATTCTAAAATTTGGCAAAAAGGGTAAATTTTGGACCAAATTTGTAAAAAAATAAAAAATCTGGGCCAAAAGTGTAAATTTTGGACCAAATTTGTAATAACTTTTAAAATCTGGGCCAAAATGTAATCTTTGAAAGTTGGATGACCTGTTGACCGGGTCAAAGGGTTAAATTGAATACGATTACCGGTATTTGGGACTTAATTGAATAAAAAAAATATATAAGGACTAAATCGATCATGAGACCAATATGTAAGGATTTTATTGCAGTTTTCCCTTTAATAAAAAATAAGTTTAAAAATTAGTTAAAATGATAATTATAATATTAATATTAAAGTTTTAATGATTAGGTTATAATAGAATAAAGTATAAAAGTTAGTCAAAATGATAATTATATCATAATGATTACCTAAAAAGAAAAATGCTATTAGTGCATGATGTATATAAAGTGGTGTGTGTAAAGTAGGAGCCTTTTTTTTTTGCCTGACATTGACTAGCATTTCATGGGGAGTGGTAGCACCCCTATCACTTTTTGATTTTTTTTATTTTCTTTTTCAAACTTAATTTTTTTTTAATACAAAAACATTTCATATTAAATAAATTATATTTTTTTAAACACAAACAATTAACATTAAATAAATTATATTGTTTTAAAACACAAATATTACACATTAAATTTAAAAAGTTACAATAAATTAAACCTTAAATAGATTATGAAAGGTGAATGATTATTTATATTGGTTGAAAGAAATCTTTAAAATTTGAATTTCAAAAGCAAAAAAGGCTATATTTAAAAAAAATGAAGCTGTTTTTTTTTAAATAATGAAAGGTTTTGTTTTTAAAAAATGGTCAATTTACGTATAATGAAAGTATATTTATTCTGATTTTGTTTATAAGAAAAAAACACTAAATTTTTTTATGGTTAATTTTGTAGGCCCAATACCCAATCAAATCCATCCAACCCTTTCTCTCTTTGCTCGCTAAGATCCTAAGGAGTTGCTGGTGGCGAGCCTCTAACGAACACTAGGGGCGATGTGCAACGAGCTTAGCGACTTTGTAGCATGTAGCGAGCATGCTTAGCGAACGACTCCTCGTAGCCTTAGGCTGCTCGGAGTGCACTCGCTAAAGGGAGTCGCTACGGTCGTCGCTTAGGGAGACGGAACACCGCCCCTAACGCTCTAGCGCTTTCTAGGGTGTTCGCTACTTGGTCCGTTAGGAGCTCGGCGAGATGAGAGAGAAAGGTTTGGTGGAAAGCAGACCTATCAATGGAGCGGGTTTTGATCCTAATCTGCTTCAAACCCATGCAAAATTAATGGGTTTGGATCAAATTTTATGACTCGTTTACTCGTTAACGACCTGTACCCGATAACCCTTTTATTAATATGGTCGGGTATGGATCACTATCGATCCGATCCGTTTATGACCCACCCCATCTAAAATTTTAAAATATAAATTAATTATTTATAAGTTATAATACATTTATCAATCTTTATATACATGAGTCGAGTTAGACTGTTAAACGTTCCACTTTAACTTTCCGGTTCAGTTCCTAATCCAAATGACCGATTGCAGTCGACTCCCAATATAATCGACTCTATCATCTTTGAAATCGACTATAAATCAACATTCCACAATCAAGACTCAAGATCAAGAAGAAATGGCCGCAATCGAGTTCAATCAAGATTCAAGAACAAGAAGAAATGGCTGCAATTGAGTGATCGACATTCCACAACCATAATACATTGGAAAACTTATTTATATAGCTATAATTGGAGTTTGTTTTCTAATGAATGTAGTTTGATTTTAGTGATTATGTTATATGTTTTTTAATGAATAATTATAGCCTAAACTTAATATTGTAAATGGTTGGGGTAAAAGGGTTGAAATCCATTGATTCGATAGATAAGGGTATGAGTTTAATTATTCAAAACCCTATGAATTACAGGTCGGGTTTGGATCATCTTTTGTGAATTGCTTAACAGGTTTGGATCAAAGCCGATCCGCTCCAAGCCCGCTCCATTGTCAGGCCTAGTGGAAACTCATTTGATCAGATTGTAAACATTCAAACCTGTTCATTTAATTTTTCACCAACTTTTCTTCAGTTTACATAAAAAAACGTTTTTACTACTAAAAATTCAAAATTTCAAATTATAAAACCACTATAAATTAAACTACACCCTTAGCATTTCACACAACCAAAATATCATTATCTCCCTCATAAACACTCTCAATTCACCAAACAAAAATGTCTTCATCTACCCAAAACAAAACCCCAAGAAACAACAAAAAAAAAATCTTCAAACATTCCATCACTAAACCTTTCACCTCTAAACCCTCAACCAACAAACCTTCCATCACCACCATGTTATCGACCTTCATTTGATCAACCCATTCATTCACTCACTAGCTACTACTTTCCCACTATGGCTTCACAAATGTTCCCATTCAATCCATACTCCTTTCAACCCATGCAATGTTACCAAAACCAATCCCAACCAATACCTAGTCCAAATTTGCATCTTGATCCATTTAAGACGGTTCAAGAAACTCAATTATTTTGACAAACTCACCCCTAAAGTAATTTTGAATGCCAACCACACCACCTACTCAACGAGTCAACCGGTTCTTCTGATGAAGGAACCATTGAAAAGTCATTTCAAGAGCCCGAAGTCGAACCAACAAGAAAAAATAAAGGAAAAATAAAGGCTCAATGAAAAGGGTGGATGGATGATGAAGAGAGAACACTAGCACAAGCATGGCTAGATGTGTCAGAGGATCCAACAATGGGCAACGACTAAGATTCGACAACCTTCAAAGCTAGATTTTGGCATAGTTTTTGTCACCGAATGAAAAAGCAATACCACAATACTAATCAACTTTACTCGAAATGGAGAAACGCCAACAAAGCCTCAATGGCGTTCAATAATGGCGTCTACATGAACACGATCCGCAACCCCCAAAGCGGTGCAAATGAGGTGGATGTCTTAGCAAAAGTTTGTCAGATTTACAAGGCAAAAGTCAGAAAACCTTTTGGCAATTAGGCATTTTGGGGAGTTGTGAAGGGAAAACCAAAATGACTTAATCTAAAAAGTGTTGATGATTACGTGGGCATGTCCAAAAGACACAAAACTTCTAAGTCAACCCACAGTCAATCTTCTGTTGCACGTATCGGGGGGATTGACCTTTGCAACGACGATTCATATGAAGTTCCAACTCGTCCTATGGAACGAGACATTGGAATCCGTAGCTACGAATACTTATAGTTGTAAGTGTTTGTTTTGTATGGCTTCGAGCCTATCACTCCTCAGCCTACTCCAAATACTCATTGCTTTAAAATTGCCATTTGGTTTTCTTCATTTCATTTTGGGTAAGGTTACTTATTTGGGACACTAAAATCCAAGTCACACTTTAACAATAATCAATGGTGGTTATAGTGTTTGCATTCTAAGGTTGATTACTGTCATTGTTGTATTACTATCTTCATCTAGCTTCTTCTCTTATATTGGACACAACATATATAAGTAACGTGTTTTATTAGTTATTTGTATAGTCTCAAATATATATTATCCAAAAACCAATTTACCGAACAAATAAGTTTCAAAGTACGGTTTATTGGTAAATACAATTTAAATTACTATGTATGCAGTACAAAACTCCTTTGGAAGAATCATTCTAGTTTTGAAAGGTGCGTTTATATCTGAAAATGGACCAATTTCCTGCCTTGTTAGGAATTAGCCTAGATTATCGATTAGTGTCCGTTAAAACTGTTAGTTAGTTATGTTATTCTGTTAAATATGACAGTTATAAGTTAGTTATCTGTCAAGTTGTTAACCGCTGTGATGGTTTTGGTGAGCCATTTTGATGGTTCAAACAATACATATGTTTATGTAAACTAATCGTGATACTCACTGAGATTAATAAAAGGTGTTCATATTTCCTGCACAAAATCTCGACATTATTGTAGCAATATACTATATTACCAATGTAGCATACAAATACGTCCTATGATCACCTTCCACCTCAAGCGTTTTAACTTCACTACATTTTTATGTTCAAATACCAGTAATCTGAATGTATTATGACCTGTTTTATGTTTATTATGTACTTCAAGGAACCTTAAACTTCATTTCAAAAGCCTTCCATTTTAGCTCACTCCCCAAACCTGCAAATCACACGGTTATTTAATTAATATAAGCCAACAACACACTCGGTTACCATGACTAAAAGGGTGAAATTTTTACCTGAACTCTACCATCGGAAGTTCCTGTCACCAATACATCTTCATTGCTATCAAGAGCCATGCACATAACCTTACAATTTGTACCAATTTGTAGCGTTTCTTTTCTGGTAAGTTTGTTTCGATGCCACACTTCCATGATCCCCAGTTTGCAACCAAAGTAAATAAACTCCGAGCTAATCGCCATTGAGCGTACTTCACTTGTCAGCGAAAGAGACTCAACCAAACCGTAGGTTGAAGCATTCCATATCTTTGAAAAAGATCCAAAATAGGAGCAATTTCAAGAAATAAGTAATCAAACATGTTAAATAAGTGGAGTATAGGATCTTCTCTCCAAAAGAACACTTAAAAAAAAAAAGAGGGGAGACTCCCAACATATATAAAGGAAAATGGATGTCTAGATGTTGTGGGACACCTACACATTCTTGAGATGGAGGTTCGATTAGACTAAACATGGTGAGTCTTTATAACCATGTTTGATATGTGGATTCTTTGATTTTCTCTACAAAAGGGTCCTTACAGAGAGATGAAAGACTCCAAGATATAGAGGAAAATGGGGACCATGTCTAGGGAATAACATACCTTAAATGTGGTTCCTTCTATGGATGAACTGGCCGAGTATATTAGTCCCTCATGAACTTGCAAGACGTTGACTTGGTTCCCTTTTGCTAGTAGTTTTCTCATGCCACTTTGTATTGACGTTAATGTTCCTGATGCCAAGTTGATTTCCTGGAAAAGTTTATAGTTTGATTATAATGAAGTTCTAGAGGTAAAAGAACATGAAATCATGAAAAAATTGGCACCTGAATGCTGTTATCCAGACATCCAGAATACAATCTTCCATTCACAAGAGCCAAACACTTAACATCTTTGCTCGGATTCAGTAATTTTGATGCCCCATTCCATGAGTTAACCTTGATTCCAACACCTTGAGGAATAAAGCATGAGATACTGTTTGCAACTAGCAGATTGTTAACATGGTCCTTCACATCATACACTTCTTCACAGTGAATGGTTTCCTGATTGAATGACCACTTCTACTCAATGGAAACAGAAACAATGCATCAGATTTGCAAGATTTTAGAACTCAGGTCTGAAGAACGCTTTCTTACCCTGATAGTTTTATCATGTGAGCCACTGTATAGGGTATCTCCTGATGGTAGAATAGTCAAGCTAGTGACTGCCTTTGTATGTTCTCGAATCTCTTGAGTAAGACGAAGAACACTACCTTTACAAGCCCAGATCTTGGTTTTTTCAGCAAGAATTTAAAGAAAGAAACAAATTTTGATCAGTGGTTATGGAAGATGATACATTTAGTTTTATGGGTATATTTGATAAACAAAAGTACCTTTATCATACCATCTGAATGGCCTGAAAAGATCTTGTCTTTAAGACATACTATCGATAGAACAACTCCATTAACACTGCAATCTTCTTGGACCAACTCTTTATGATTCCATAGTTCCTAATGACACAAAGAACAACAGTGATCAGGACTCAGGAATCGAATTTTACTTCTTGGTATTGTTCTAGATTATGAAATAAGAAAAAAACTAGAAACTTACTGGACTAGATTCACTCTCTTGTGAAAAAACTTTGAGCATTTCAACTGCTACTGTAGATGATTTCTTGAATTCTTTCAGACCTTTACGGATATCCTTCATGTAGATGGTAATATCGCGTAGCCCATCTGAAAAAACTCATAAAACATCAAGTTTAATTATAATTGTAGTTTCATATTCTTAATTTCATGGACCAATTATCTCAATTACACATAAATAGATGCTAACCGGGATCATGGATGAAACTGCTAAGAGCAAGCATGGTAATAGCTTTATCTTCTGTGTCTTTTGCAGATTTAAAAATCGACACAAAGCGTTTAAGCAAGCAAACACGTGCTGTTTCTTGAACTCCCGTATCAGGAAGAAAAATCATCATGTGTAGAAGCCAGGCTGCAGAAATAAAGCAACCCGAGCATGTTTCTGCATATCGACTCTTCAATCCTTCTGATAACGCCTCAAAAATAAGCCCAGACTCATGGTTCACTAAGACAAATGCCATCTTTCTCTCCCATTCCTGGGCAGCTTTCTCCTCTTCCTAAAATGGATTGTTATGTAAGTTGATATTTACTAGTTTGAAAAAGAAAACTATTGAAGTCGAACAAACCTTGGTTTCTTGAATGTCTCCAGACATGCCCCCAAGCTGCTCCTTCCGCATTAAAGATCTGTAAGTCTTGTCAAGCCCGACATGTTTAAGAAGAAATCTTCGAACAAGAGGCTTCCCAGAATAAGAGAATCGCCCTTGGAGGGCTGAAAGTGTCTCGGCAGCTGCAATTTGGGCAGCAGGAGAGTCTGAGTTCTTGAGACACGATATAAGATTATCTATAGCCTCTTCTCTGAAGATGCTCATCTTTCTTGGTTCAGCCTGCAATGCAAATCTGTTAGACATGTGGATGCGGTTGTCCTAGATTTTTTCTCCAAAAGAGTTCTTTAGGAAGAGAGTGAAGAAACTCCAACATATTCAAGTGAATTAGCATCCTAGAATTATAGATTCTTAGTCTATAAAACATCTTACTTAATCTACCATTGGAAAACTAACTATTTACAAATAATAACAATAAGAGCATAAAATATTTTGCGAGTTGATTTTCTTCTTATAATATGATGGAGATTGATTTGCAGCATGAGGCACAATGAGATTAGACTTTTAGAAATTGGGTCTAAGAATATCAATATATACTTGGATAATATATGAATCGTGATTGCAATCACTTACTGAAATCTGTGATTTCGACCCTAATTTTGACCTTAGCCTGGGGTATCACAAAATCAAATTTGGGATAATCCAAGAATGACAATTTAGAAGTCGGGCCACTTTAAAATATGAAACACAGAAAGTACCTTGTTGTTTTGTGTGTGTGTGTGTGTTCTTTTTTTTTTTTTTTTTTTTTTTTTTTTTTTTTTTTGACAAGACAGATGACAGCAGATGACCAATTTCAGGTATCAAAAGTGTTAACCATTTTCTGGAACATCAATCTTCCTAGCTTATATACAAGGAAGATGAATGTTAAGTTGGTTACATAAAATGGCGCCAAAACAAGTGGTTAAACGGGTGGTTATAAGTCATAACCGATTATTACATCACAATGATGTCACAATTATTTTATGGAACTACCAAAAGAGGGGCTGCCCCTACCTCGCCAGGGGCGCTGCCCCTTGGAACCTGTATTTCCGAGTTCATATTTATCACTCCAAGTGTGCACATTGCACCTTCGGTCTCGATGAGTAAATAGAACTCATCCTATCTAAATATTAATAATAACTATATTATTAAAATATGTTGATAACACTAAAATTACCAACATAGACTAGACAAGAGTCTAAAGATGATATATATATATATATATATATATATATATATATATATATATATATATATATATATATATATATTGATATATGTGGAGTCTTTGATTTTCTCTATAAAATAGTCTTTGAGGAGGGAGAGGAGAGTAATCTAACATATATAGAGGAGGATTGGATCATGTGTAGCTAGCTTCTCTGGGATTCTTAAAACACACATAGGTTAATAAGATGCTAAAGTGTGTGTTTACTGTTAAGCCCCTCAATTGCTAGACACAACTCTCAAACCATAGTAGAATGTGGAATCTTTGATTTTCTTTGTAAAAGAGCCCTTAAGGAGAGATGTTAGACTTGAACATATATATAAAGATGCATATGAGACTGCATCTAGCTCATGTGAGACAACACCATAAGTATATCCCTCTCTATATACATTCATATCTATATGCTTAAACATGTATGTGTAGTTATATAGAAGGTGAGATTCGAACCAGAAGGTCTAACTGAAGAAGGAGACCAGCGACCATTGGGCATTGATCAGGGAGACATGTCTGTAGATATATGAGCAGTGTATGCATTGTACTAAAAGTGCCTTCATCCTTTATGATATTCAGAACTTGATCATTGAATGTTCTCCTAACAAAAAACAAAATCCCAAGTCATCATACCTCTAAAACACGTATATCTGAATTCAATCATCAACATGTTTCATCAACGAAATACCTGTTCAACTTAACCAATTCTGAAAGAAACTGTACAATCTCAAACCGCTCTCTATCATTGGCATCAAGAAAGCTCTCTAAAACTGGAGCAAGTTCAGCCTTATCAGCAACAACATGCCTGCACTTTCCATCTTCATGTATGCATCTCAAAAGTATCCTCACAGATGCAATTCTTTCTTCTTTCCATTCCGATTCCAAGCTCCTGATAATTCCTTCAATCGCCTTCCCGGAAACAAGACTTTTAATGACTTCGGAAACAGCACCATCGTCTTCATTTTCAATAATCTGTGCCAACAATAGCACAGAAGCTGCTTTCGGCTTCACACACATCTTCACAAACTCATCCTCTCTCTTCTGAACAACACTTAGAAGAGAATTCGCCATATCCATCTGAAGAAAGATGGTAATCGAAGGTCTCAGCAGATAAATCAACACAACTGCCTCAAACAAACCTTTCTTGAAAAGAGAAACTATACATTCGACATCGGAATCAACCCTCGTTAGGGTTGAAATTACTCCGGAATTTTTTATTCCCACCTCGGAAAGGAGAAAAACAGTGGCTTTTAATACGCGGGTGTCGACAGAATTGAACAAAATCTCCACGAATCCATTAACAACAGGTGGTTTCGAGAGCATATTTTGTATCTCCACTTCCATATTCCTTTCTTGCCAAAATCTTTCAATCCGTAGAACTGCCAATTCCGCCTTTTTTAGCACTTGCGAAGTACAAAGATCAGTGATCACAAGTCTGAGTTCATTAACTGTTCCATCAGTTCTTGGTTGAGGGACGACATGCACATGTTTGTTCTCTGGATATTGAAGCTCATTGGTGGGTGTCAACTCTTTCCAGCTAGCAATCAGCCTCTTGAGCACATAATTTGTTTTAGGAAGTTGATTGTTGTGAAGCTTTTGGTGAGTAATAGGGCAAGTGGTGTTTCCCCTATCTATCCATTGCTGGATAGCTTTACGTTCATAAGTCTGACCAGTTTCGAGAGTGACTGGATCGTTAAATATACGTGTCGTTATTGGACACACAAAGTCTTTAGGTGGTGTATGATTTCCAATATCTTCCATGAAATAACCAAAACGAGCGAAAAAAAGCAGGATGCCACAAGAACTAATGCAAGAAAAAAAACATGTAAAGCATGAATTCAGCAATGCAATTATTAAGACAGACAACATTTTTTCTTGGGAAAATCAGTCACAGTGATGAAAAGATTGTGTTTTTTTCTTGTAATTATCGATTAGCACCTCTATTTTGGAATCAGAAATGTTTTCTTGAAGAAATTTTGACTGGGAATCTTAATCCGGTAGTGCCGGTTTCTTTTCTTTATTTTTTGGACCGGCAGTGCAGTTTCTTTTGATCTCTGACTAGGTATAAAGACTCTTGGAATCATCTCAACAAATGAATTTCATTATCCAAAAGGGGAATAAGTTAACATTTAAAGACCCAGAATCTTGATCAGGAGAATGCAAACGATGGAAGGAAGGCTCTCTTTTGAATTAACATTGGTGTCATCTGAACTTGGTATTAATACAATTCAATATGAAGAAATCCAGACACACCGGTTATAATGATTCCTTTTTTTGCCTAGAGATATATTTCGAGTTCAAGCGACTCCATACGTGACAAGAGAGACAGGGTCCAGTTTAGAATATGCAGTAAGATCCAAAAATATTTTTAAAAAAAATACATTTTTATATATCACTCTTTGTATATGATAATTAAATTAATGGAAACTTTCTAAGCAAAAAAAAAAATCATATATCAGTTAACATTACAAGAAAAAAGGTAATTAGAGGCGACAAAAGTCGTTGGTAAAGAGTAAAAAGTTGCCGGTAAAAAGTCGTCGTTATTGCTCTGTCGTTATTGATTAAAATGTCGCCGGTAAAGACAATTGTTGCCGCTAATGCTCTTGTCGCCTGGTAATACTTTTTGTCGCCGTTAATGATGATGCCGCCAGTAATATTGTTGCCGGTAATAACATTTTTATTTTTTTAAATCAACGATTTGGGTATAAAAAAACCGATATATAACAACATTAAATACAGAAAAAAAAATTACATAACAACATCCAATTAAATACCAAATATAATTAATTTCATACCAAAATAAACAACCAAAGTTTTACAATTCTAACAAACAACAAAGTGTGACGACAAGTGTAACATACAAAACACAAATTAATTATCCAACGAACCATCATCTCCGTTCCCATCGTTTCCTCCTTAATTATTCCCCGATTGAAAAAACGCATAAAGCTCCTCCTTAAATGCCTGGTTGTTGAGCATTACCCGAAGATTTTTCAACTACATAATAAATAACCTTATAAGTTAAATTATCAAACATAAACAAAACTACCAAAATACATTACTATTTTTTTTGCACTTAAATACAAGATATACCAAAAGTACATTGCTATTTTTTGCACTTGGGACAAAAACACAATTACCAAATCAACATGCATTTATCGATGCCAAAGTACATTGCTATTTTTAAACTAAGAGATAAAACCAAAGTATATTGTTATTTCTTGCACTTGGGACAAAAACCCAATTACCAAAGCTTTTAGCAAATAATCACCACAAACCAAAATTACCAAATCAACATGCATTTTATGATGCCAAAGTACATTGCCATTTTTAAACTAGAGACAAAAAACCTAAGTACATTTCTATTTGTTGCACTTAAAATATAAAACTTGAAGTTAAATAATTTTACTCTATTTGTGCTAAAGAACCTTAAATACAAGAAATACCAAAGTACATTGCTATTTCTTGCACTTAAAGGGCTAATGTCATAAAAACACTCAAGTTTTCAGGGTTTTGTCGGTTTTGCCCAAAGTTGAATTTTATGTCCGTTTTTACCCTAACATTTTCCAAAAAAATGTTCGGTTTTACCCTTTTATCGGTGATAATAGGTTACCATTATATTAACTTCTCAAAAAAACCCTTAAGTTTACAGTTTTTTTTTTTTTTTTTTTTTTTTTTTTTTTTTTTTTTTTAATGTTTTTACCCTTAAGTTTATAATTTTTTTTACACTTTTACCCTATGTATTTTTTTTTTTCATATTATACGTATTCAAGCAGAAAAATCATATTAATATGTATATTATGAAAAAAATATACTTAGGGTAAAAGTGTAAAAAAAATTATAAGGGTAAAAACGCAAAAAATGGTAAACTTAAGGGTTTTTTTTTTGCGAATTTAATATAATGGTAACCTGGAAAACCTGTTATCACCGGTAAAAGGGTAAAACCGAACATTTTTCGAAAATGTTTGGGTAAAAACTGACATAATATTCAACTTTGGGGAAAACCGAAAACACTTTGAAAACTTGATGGTTTTTATGACATTAACTCGCACTTAAAATACAAGAAATACCAAAAATACATTGTTATATCTTGCACTTAGGACAAAAACACAATTACCAAATAAACATGCATTTATTAATGCCAAAGTACAACACTATTTTTAAACTAAGACAAAAAACCAAAGTACATTGCCATTTGTTGCACTTGGGACAAAAAACCAATTACCAAAGCTTTTAGAAAATAATCACCAGAACAAAAATTACCAAATGAACATGCATTTATTGAAATTAAATAATCTTGTTTTACTTGTGATGGCTGTGGTGGTGGTTGTGATGGTTGTGAAATCGGCGGGATAACAGAAGGTTTTCGGCCGATGCCTCTGATATGGCCACGTCGTTCTCCTAATACTTTCTCGAAATTAGCTCTTTCTTAAGCAGGTGTTAACTCTCTTTCACCTTTTGGCCCTTGTGTTTGTTCTAAGAGCTCTTCCACTAACCGATTTTGTATTTCCCAAAAATGATTAACAATTAAGTATAAAGAAACACTTAATTATATGATAAAATTATAATTAAATACTTACGTACTGTTGTTCAGCCTCGACACTAACAAATACACCATCCCTATCGGTATGAGCCTTGCGAAATGTTTCCACTCTCTAAAGGTTCTGTTTAACATTAAAAATTAGATTATATTTTAAATAAACAATTACATGTATTGTACGTTACCTTTTTATAGCAAGTACTGCTATACGAGCTCGACCCCCATGATTCACTCGTTTGCATTTGATGGACTTTTTTCTTCCTTTCTGAAGCAGCTTTGTGTTCGTCTGTTTGGAAATACTCAACTATTTTCTTTCAATTATCAACATCCATATCATTTGGGGGGTGGCTAATGCTCTCGTGATATCCTCATACCCTCTGAATTCCAAAAAATATTCTTTTGCATCATCTTTACGCTATCGATAACCTTTTAACAAAGCTGCTTCAAAACTCTCTGACAGCATAGCAGCATCTTGATCCCAGTACATCCGATCTAAATCAAACTTTGTCTACAAAACAAGTTAACTAAGTAAAAACCAATCATAATTAACCATATAAAATATTTTTATATAAATAATTTACCCCTAAATGTTGTTTTAATGTATCCTTTATTGCAAGGGAAACTTTTTTCCCAGTCCATTTATCAAAAGGGACCATCCGCCACATTATTTTTCCAACTTCTCGTGAAAACATGTCTTTCGGCTCTCCTACGGGATCATATGTCATAATCAGTGTAAATCGGTTTGCCCTTATTTTGTAAGAGCGCTCTTTTAAGCTTAATATTTTTGGCTTTGCCTTGGACGTTACTATGTTGCTCAACTACAAATCTAATTAAAAATAATTGGAAACGATATTTAATTTATAATAACTGAATAAAAATAGTAAATAAAAATCATAATAAGACTTACGGTCCTGCTCATGATGACCAACACCTGTATCACTTAGGAAAGGTGGGTCCTCAGCTCCATCACCCACATGTCCACGGCCCATAACAGCAGCCATGGTGCACACAAACAAAAGCCATATCGATATCATTTCCTGAAAAATTATAAGATATACAGATACAATTTTCTATTACAAATACACATTACATAGGAATAAACATTTCTATTTAAACTAGGAATCCAAATAAAGTTCATATTACAAATACGCATTACATAAGAAGTATTATAATCAACATCATCCTCATATCCTTCAGTGTCTTCTTCGGTATCATAATCAGAATCAGTCTCATCATAATCAGTCTCCCAATCAGAAACATCATTGACTCTACCAGTTGGCGGAGGAACTTCAATTGCACTTTCTACATCAACGACTCTAGAAATATTTTGAAAGTACATGCTGAAATCGATAAAAAGTGGAGCATCAGATGAAGAGATATTTTGAACTAGGTTGACATTGTCAACATTTTTGTGTGAGCCATTGTCAACATTTTGGGCAGTGTGACATCCCCATTTTCACGGCCAGAAAAGACCGATTTTGTTTATGTTTTGTTTGAAAATCAGAGTAACATTTAAAATAAAAGTGTTGCGGAATTTGTCCCAAAACAAAATATGATAAAGATTTATCAAAAGCATTTCCAAGGAAATGTATTTCATTAAAAGACTTGGGATGTCATGTTCAATACAGATCAAAAGCATAAATAATACAATATAAGCCTTACTACATTATTTCGTATCTACAGGCCTATATCCGTAATCCTTCATCCTAAACATCACATATATGCTCAAGCGCCACTACCTGTAATACAAGAAACTGAGTGGGTCAGGCTGGGGAGCCTGGTGAGCACATAGGGTTTTCAATCCACAATAAATAAGTTTATTAATTTCATCAATCAACAATAACCCGATTACCCGTTCCCGTTATCCTCACATTACATCCCTAAGCACCTATCATAAGGGACCTAGCCTAAGGATCATCATCGGGATGGACACTACTGCTAAAGGGATTCCTCAACAATAAATGTCCTTAAGGCAACCATGTGGGGGATGGAGTACACTGGTGAACACATCGTTCACAACACCTACAGGTTGCGAGCCTGCTAGTGTTCCACTAGACTGTCTAGAAGAGTCCGTGGTCGTCATCCATACTCCGCTAGATGACAGAATCAACAACATCAACATCGAGGCCTCTCATCATTTTATCACACATCACCTATTACATCTACCCATGTTTTACCCCAACATTTTCATAGATATAAAATACACATACAGTTTAAATCATTGAAAATATGTATAAAAACGTTCATCCAGCATAGATAGCAAGTATTTAGATAATATGCACACATAGCATGTAAAACTTCATATTTATGTGTAAGATGAAAGTAACTATGCACTCACCTGAAAGGTGGTGACTCAGCACTCGGACAACGCTTCGATACTCTCAAAACAATTTTCCTTCGATAAAACCTAGTACCAATACCACTAGGGTTTAGTCTAACGATAACCGCGACAAATTAATAGTCTAACTATTATTATTATTATTATTATTATTATTATTATTATATAAGTGTTTAATAACACTCAATATAACTCATAATAATAGCCCAAATAATTATTTTAAGGACCTAATAACATTACTATAATTATTTGAAAGCTATATTAAAAGTTGCGTACGCATAGCTTACTTACAACGGATTTTAAAGAAAACTGGAACTTTATTTGGAGCAGCGTTTCGAAACCGAAAGACCCTTTTTCTCGGGACTCCGGGAGCCTCGGGGCTTCCTTCGGGTGCTAGGGGGTTTACCTAGGCTTAGGAGGGGGTTAGGGGGTAGTGAGAGAAAGTAGAGAGAGAGAAAGTAGAAGGATTTGGTGTGAGAGAAGTGGCTGCCCTCGGCCTCCTTTTATAGGCGAGGCTTCGGACTTACGTTGGGCGTACCGAAGTCTTACGCTTGGCGTAAGTTCGGATAAGGCTTCCAGCTGGCTTCGTACGTGGACCGATCTCGGAGTGGATAAGAACTGGAGTACGCGGGGCGTATTCGTCCTTGGACGCGGGGCGTAGGCGAGGGGTGGCGTGTCGCAATCCGAAGCGACTTCTGAGACCATCATCGGACGGTTGTGGTGCTGCCACATCATCGATTTAGCAACAGACTTCGCAATTTCATGCTTCAACTTTAAAATTCGTAACTTTCGCGTACGAGCTCCGTTTTTGACGTTCTTTATATCCATGTGAAGGTGGGAACATACTCCACAACTTTAGTTTAGACTCCGTCGGCTAATTTTGACTCTATTTTAAAAGTTATATTATTAACATGCCGGGACAGGATTAGTCCGTTAAATTCTCATAACTTCTTCATCCGATGTCTGTTTTCGCCCATCTTTTTCTCGTTACGCTACTCTTAACGAGATCTTCGATTCTCGTTTAGGTCTTGTCGGCTAAAAACCACTCTATCTAATATTCGAATTTCGGGCTGTACACTGCTAATCCGAAACTTCGAAAAATCATAACTTCCTCATACGAAGTCAGATTTGGGCGTTCTTTTTATGGAAACTCTTGGTTTAACACATTCTACGAATTTCGTTTAGATCGCTAAGGCTAAATCTCGCTCTATCGTAAATTCACTATTTACGCTTCCCGGTATCGTGCCGGTTCTCTCGCGAAACTTCGACGGGTCATAACTTCTTCATTAAAACTCGGATTTCGGCGTTTTTTGTATCCCAGAATCCTTGTTTCGACCACTACAACTTTATATAAAGATATCGGGTTTATCTCACACTTTAATTTTGATGCTTATTTTTATTCTTTATTAATTATACGTTTATAATTAAATAATAAGCACATAAATACACATAATTCACATAACACTCAAATATTTCATCTTTATTACTGCAAAAAGAGTTACAATAGTTGACCTAGACTATTACATTGTCAAAAATGCTTAGCCCTGAAACCCGGGCGTTACAGGCAGAGTCATTGTAAACAAGTTGGACACGATCTTCGTTCGATGGTAGATCCAAAATACTTCAATGATTAACATGCTCGACAACACACCGTTGGCTATTCTTGGTTTTTTCGAGAAGGCTCTCTAATGTAGAATACTTGTTTGGCTTGTGAAGCATATATGAGTTTATCATCTTTGTATGCTTTGCGTCGTGTGTTGATATTGGTAAAATTATCACCAGAAATAACTCATGTTCGAGTAACAAACCACTTTCACCGAAATAGTAGAGTTTAATAATCATGTGTATACGGTAACTCTATAATCTCTTCTAACTGGCCATAATGTTTCTCTCCTTTCTCACCCACCGCTAAAACCCCAAAGTTTTGTGTTGTGCGTTGTGCGTCACGACTAAGTACCATAAACCTAACACCATTGACTATGCATGCGGTGTAAGTATAAGCATTCATTTGCGGACCCATTGCAAGAGCCCACAACTCTTTGTGGAATTCTGGAGAGTCTGTACATCTTTATTTCTTTCAGGGCGATTAAATTAAGTCTGTACATCTCGAAGGTACATCGAACAGTTATAAAGCTTCTTCAGCAACATAGCCCTCAACTATAGAACCTTCCAGCCATGCCTTGTTTCTGACATAGTTTTTTAGTTTTTTCATATACCTTTCGAAGGGATACATCCATCTCATACATACCGGGCCTCCGACAATCGCCTCATCAGGTAAATGCAAAAGTAAATGAACCATAATGTCAAAAAATGATTGAGGATAAATTAATTCTAACTTGCACAAGATTGAAAAATGTCTAATTTTTCTTTCCTCATATCCTCCACCTTCAATGTTCTAGAGCAAATTTGCTTGAAAAACATACAAAGGTATACAATAGGTGTATAAGTATCTTTGTTTAACAACCCTCTAACTTCAATCGACATCAAATGTTCCATAAGAATGTGCTTTCAACCCAATAATGTTAGTATTGGTATTGATGTGCACAAAAGTACTCACTAATTTTGATATTTATAACCTAACAAACTTAACTAACTATGCACTTATAGGCAGTGTACCTAGTCAGATTATAGTATAGCTTGGGTAAGTCGGGTGTCGCTCACAGGGAACGGTGTTACTAATTAATTTACTTACTATTAAATTAACCTAATTATTAACAAGTTTAAAAGGGATTTTATCTGGTTTTACAAGATCAGATGAACTTAAATCAAATTCAATAAATAAAAACACACTCTTGTTTAGTTTGAATCCACTTCTCCTTTATGGCTAGCTAATGATTACAGATTATTAAGTTGTTTTTTAGTTGTATTGGTAATCTAGTTCTAACTTTACCAATAATTAACTAATTCATGTTAAACCATGTATGTTCACACATAATTAAACACATAACTAATTATGAATGTAAATATGCTATGTAAGATTTGTAATATAAACGCAATTATAGTCACAATACACGTTCTCTAACACAGCTAAGCTTTATTTATTCTAATTACTAACTAAGATTGGTCAATCCTAGCTCTAACATTTCAATGTTCACTAAATCATTAGGTAAACAAGTTCATGCAGTTTAATGGTCACTAAGCTACACAGAACATGCAATCAAGCAATTAGAGAAACAAACAATAGCATGCTAGGTTATACAAATCAAACACAAGCAATTTTTACCAACTAAACTTAATCCATAAACATTGAACTATTCATAAGTATAAAGCTTCATCTAGCTAAACAAGAGTAGCTAGATTCAGCGGCTCATCATAGCAACTAAACCAACACACCTAATAATGAAACACATGTTCTTATTTAACTAAAATATAAACCTCTATTCTTTTTGGTGTTGAAAATCTTCTTCCAGAACCTTTCTTTCGCTCCAAATCGTCTTCTAGAACTCCTTCCTTCTGCCAAAAGCTGCCTCTATTCGTAATGGTCAAGGATTTATATAGTTGCTGATATCCATAAATTCACGTCGTGAATAGTAAGAAATTCACGTCGTGAGTTGTAGATAACCGTGCCCGTCAAGGATTCCTTCACCCGCATACATATCTTCTAGAACCAACGATTCACGTCGTGAATCCTTTAAGTCTCACGTCGTGAATAATCTTTTTTCCAGATTTTCTTCACTTTTACTCTTTTAATTCCCAAAGTTTCTTTCTTTAACGCATTCAGTCCTTTTTCTTCAAAATGTCTTCTTTTTTTGGCTGCAAATAACATTTAAGCTCATAAGTACCATTATTCTAAACAAATTACCAACTTTTTAATAAAAATGTACTTAAATATTGCCTAAAAATAGGTATAAATATGGCAATATCAAAATACCCCACACTTAGACTTTGCTTGCCCTCAAGCAAATTTAAACTTAACCCTTGATTACTAACATCACATAGAACAATCCGACTCTAGCTCAGCCATTATGCTAAGACCTCAACGCATGCATTTGTGTCTAAAATTTTCCTAAAGTACCCCCATACTTTAAATACTCACAATCTTCATAAACACTCGCCCACTTTTTCCGAACAATGCTCATTTTATGCAACCGTCCGAATCCATCCGCATAAAACCTCCTTATCCTCAAGGTATTTTTAATGGAGGAACCTAAGCATACATAATCTAGAATTACAATCATTGATAGCACTATGGAGCTCTTTTGGAATTCTTCACTTTCTTGATAATTTAATCTTTGATTTCTTTGAATTCACCACCTTATTTGATTTCTGGTATCTTCAACTTTTGAATTTCTTGGAATTTTGATCTTTTGATCTTCACTTTATTTGCTCCAAAATTCTTCAAACTTTTCTCGTAATTCTCTCTCTTTTTTTACATGTACCTCTCTTTTTTCACTCAAAACCTACATGCTTAAGCAGAGGCGCTCAACCTCAACCTTTATCGGTTAATGATAATAATTTTCCTGGATACATTTCAGGTTTAGGCTGCTAAACATATTGCATCCCTCCACGGCTACCATACTCCGACCATCGTGGGCAAATCGGGTAATGATACCTTAAATGAGGCGGTTGCTCCACCCCACGATGCCAGACAACATTCTCCATCGTGCCGCGTATCCAATTCACACTTAACGATAACTGGTCAAAGTAACCAGCCATATCAATCCCAAAAGGCGCACCAACCATGGAAGCAGGTGGGTGTATCGGCTACCTGTGGTCTCCCCTTCCTCTCACGTTCTTGCGCCTCGGTCTCGGCTCTGGCGCGGGTCGGTTAGCCGGCTGATCATCCTCATCATCACCCTCACCATCTGATGGAACTATGCCCCAATACAATCCAAAATTTCTGACCACCCGCATAGTTTCCAAATATCCCATACCAAAGTCATGCTCGTCCACACACGTCATGGATCTAGTAATATCGGGAACAACCAAATGATAAGAACAGGCCAAACGAGTAACAAAATGCCCCCCACAAATGGGGCTCCCAGGGCGTGAACTCGCGGCAGACCCGACCAGAAAACGGGCTAGAAAATACGGGATGTTGCAACAGACACCAGGCTGTAAGATGCACCATAAGAAAAATAAGTTCTGCTTAGTCACTTTGTCGCCATGCCTCTTATGGTTGATGGAAAAGGTAATGAACCGGTGGAGTAAATGATGGATCGGGGACCGAATACTGCTCTCGGGAGATACTCCGGAATTAAACATCCCGGAGGCAATGTTATGCCAAAAAGAATAACCCGTGACACCCTCTGCATATCCTCTAGCAGCCCCACTCAAAAACATGCCAAACTCGGGAGTCATAGCCTCCTGTCGATCATACAGTCCTACTCTCCAAGCAAACTCAACCAGGCTGCACTCCCAGTACTCACCCCCAATCTAAATACCAACTCCTGTGGCCAATGTGGATCTTGAACCGTTTCCTAAAATGTCACCGTTGCGAAAAACTCGACACAAAACTCCTTGTAGACCCGCTCTTGCACCTGGAACAGATTCTGCCAACCAGAACAGGTAAACGAATACCCATCTCCAATGAATATCTTTGTCAAGAACGGGCCCACCCGGTCTACGAGCCCTACTTCCCTCAATCTTGTCCAATTGACTGTTGGAGCAACTGCAATTTCCCTGTTGTAAAGCCACCCTAATCTGTTGTTCCAACGGGTCAAAACATCACGGGCCGTTGTTGTGGGAAAATTGTAAAGCGGGTGCAAACCCGGAACCCCAGTTGGAACCTCTCTTCTTGGAGCCATTCCTTTGTTGGACGTATTACGTAAGCACAAGGAAGATTAGTGGAGTTGTCGGCTAAAATCGAAGCAATGGGGACCAAGGGGGGGGGACCAATTTTTGCTTCCACTTCGTGAAGAATAAACAATTGAAGGGTTAATTGGTTTCTAGGGGTTTATTTTGTGGTCCCGTACTTTTGAAAATTCACGTCGTGAATTCGGTAAGATTCACGTCGTGAATAGTGTCTGGGCTTAAGTTTGGGCCATGTACTCACGGACTGATCTTAGGCTTACTAGTTTAATGGGCTAAGCCATATCATGGATTATGTGTCCGATTCATTCACAATTCACGTCGTGAATTAAGTCTGGAAAAGAAAAATCAATTTTTGACTTTGAACTAAGTTCTCAATTATTACTACTTCCTTTTTAAGGTCCCTACATTATGTTCTAATAGAGTTGGATGACTTGATCTAAGTTTTTAAAACTAAAATGCAAAAAGAAAAAGAATTTTTTTTTTTTTTGCAAACCAAACTCGGGTTGCCTCCCGAGAAGCGCTTCTTTTTCTTGGAGTCTTGAGCCGGACTCCGTGCCTCCTACGTTGAGTCCTCGGAAGAATCCACCACTAGGATCTTTTGTTCCTTGAATTGCCTCTTGTAAGCTTGAACTCGCCTTTTGTATGCCTTCTTTGAATTTTCTTTTTTAACTTTCACCTCTTCTTCAAGCTTGCGTTTTGTGCCATTAGTTTCTTCCTTGCACCTCATCGCATCCTCCTCCTATTTCACCACCGGCTTTGTCACTCTTGAAGTGACCTCCTCTTCATCACTTGTCATCTCCTCATCCTCTTTGCTCACCCAAGAAGGTGGACTTTTGTAAGCTATGACTTCAACCAAAAATGGAACAGATGCTCTAGGTTTTGTTCTTTTGACTTGATGAACTGCCTTGATCTCTTCTTCCATAAGCTTCTCCAATTCTTCTAGTTCATTGTCTTTGTTAATTGTGAACACCTCTTCTTGAACATGTTCCTTTGGGAAGCCATCTTCTATCCCAAAAACTTCTTTTTCATCACCAACTCTCAAGGTGAGCTTAGACTCGCGGATATCAACAAGAGCTCCAACAGTGTTAAGCAATGGGCGACCAAGGATAATTGGAACATCGGGATCTTCCTTCATATCCATTACTACAAAATCTATTGGAAAAACAAAATTTCCAATTTTTACCAAAATATCCTCCACTATGCCCCGGGGTTGTGTCACTGAACGGTTCGCCATGTGAATCGTCATTTTTGTAGCCTTCATCTTCTGAATTTCCAATTTTTTATAAAATGAAAAAGGCATCAAATTAATGCTAGCCCCAGAATCGGCTAAAGCATTAACCTTCAATTTATTACCAAACTCACACGGAAGGGTGAGACGTCCAGGATCCCCCATTTTCGCTGGTGTCTCTCCCAATACAGCTTTTGAGCTTTGTTCACTTAGAACCACCTTAGACTGCTTCTTTAATTGCTTGCGAGTGTCTATCAAATCTTGCAGTAATTTTTAATGCTCGGGAGTTTTGGATAAGGACTCGACAAAGGGAGTATTAATCGGGATCCCCTTCACATGCTTGACAAACTCTCTATGCTCTCTCTCCAGTGGACTAAGGGTAGCTTGGGAAGGAAAAGGCAAAGGTGGCTGATAAACCGAACCAACTACAAAATTTTTCTGTTCATGATGGTCCCACGTCGTGAACATATAAGGTTCACGTCGTGAATTCTGGAACTCAGCAGCTTCATGATTTTTGAGCTTGATCTTCTTCATCTTTGGATCGGGCTGCTGTGGTTCTTCTTCCAATGCCTCCAGGAACTCAGAGATGGCTTCTTCTTCGGTGTCTATGGCCATTACATGAGATTGGGTCTTTGTTTCGGTATTTTTCGGGGATAACTTCTCATGAACTAGAGTGGCTAGTTGACCAAATTGTACTTCAAAGTTATGGATGGTGGCTTGATGATTCTTTATCAAAGTTTGTTGTTCCATAATGGCATGATCAGTGGCATCATGTCTGTTTTCCGAAGCTTCCATAAACTTCATTAAAATGGTCTCTAGGTCGGGTTTCTTCTCGGCTGGTGGCTGCTCCTTTTGATAAAGGCCTCGACCTGTCTGCCTATACTTCTCTTCTTTTTGTTTCTTATACTCTTCATATGGCAGCCACTCTTTCTTCGGTTTCCTCCAGTCCTCATCAAACTTATCCCCACTAGAGTAGCACACTTGAGCTTTTCTGTTCCCATACTCATCTACATTGCAGTCCTTGGTCAAGTGTGGACCACTGCATCTCTCGCAACCCACTCTTATGACATGTATCGACTGGTCCATCTGTGTTATCTTGCGGTCCATATTATTCAGCATGGCCATGACTGCTGCTATTTCTTCATTTTGGGCCCCTCCTCCGCCTTTGATACCTTCCTGCCTCGGGTTGTGGTATTCGCGAGAATGCTTCGCGAATTCTTCAATTAGCTCCTTGACCTCCCTTGGATTTTTCTTTGTCAAAGGTCCTTGAGAATCAAGGAGTTGTCTTGTCATCACGTTGACCCCATCATAAAAGATTAACATCTCTTGCTGCACATTTAGGTCATGCTGAGGGCAATTTCTGAGCAAGCCCTTGTACCGCTCCCATGCTTCGTATAGTGACTCCCCCGGCTGTTGCTCAAAGTTGGCTATTGCCTTCTTGAGTTTGGCTATCTTGGATGGCGGGCAAAACTGGTCCAGGAATTGTTCATGCATTTGAGCCCAAGTGGTGATTATACCCGGTGGGAGTGCTTTTAACCACTCCTTAGCAGCTCCTTTGAAAGTGATGGGAAGCATCCTAAGCAAGAATGTGTTTCTGCTGACATTTGGGACATTGAAGTAGTCCGCAATGTCGTTGACTTCATCTAGATGCTTAAAAGCATCCTCATGATCTTTCCCGAAAAATGGGATGTCCTTCAGTGCAGTCAATATGTGTCCCTTCAGCTCGAATGTGGCAGTGGCAGGTATTGCGGGTTGGACTAAACCAGGACCCACATCTTCTCGGATCCGCTTCTTGTAAGCTCCCATGGACATTTCTTCAATTGCTGCCATCTCGTTCCTTGGCTTGTTCTCGGGTTCGCTCGTGTGTTGTTCAAATTATGGCTCGGTATCGCTTTCGGAATCGGTTTGGACGGGTGTTTGATCCAAGTGCTCAATATTGCTCTTGTGCCTCGCGGATGAACTTGACTCTCCTGTCTTCTTGCCCGACTTCCTTGAAAAAGCTGACTTCAATTCTTGTAAGGGCGTCTTTTTCTTGTGAAGTGCAGACTCAGGATCTTCAAGTGGTGGCACCAAGTGTGTGTTTGAGCTTCTGGTCATGAACTCCTGCAACTTGCTAAACTAAAAACGTAAAACTAGACTAAAATAAGAAAAACTAAAAACTGAAATTTCAGCTTTCACGTCGTGAGTTTATTAAAACTCACGTCGTGAACTCTGTGATAGAAACAAAAAAAAATAAACTAAGCTAAGCTAACAAAAATAAATAACCAATTAACCTTTTTGCATATTTTATTCCACAAAAAGGGGTTGATTAATCTAATGCAACTAAATAACTAATAATCTAAGCCGTTCCCCGGCAACGGCGCCAAAAACTTGATGTGCACAAAAGTGCTCACTAATTTTAATATTTATAACCTAACAAACTTAACTAACTATGCACTTATAGGCAGTGTACCTAGTCAGATTACAGTATAGCTTGGGTAAGTCGGTTGTCGATCACAGGGAACGGTGTTACTAATTAATTTACTTACTATTAAATTAACCTAATTATTAACAAGTTTAAAAGGGATTTTATCTGGTTTTACAAGATCATATGAACTTAAATCAAATTCAATAAATAAAAACACACTCTTGTTTAGTTTGAATCCACTTCTCCCTTATGGCTAGCTAATGATTACGGATTATTAAGTTGGTTTTTAGTTGTATTGGTAATCTAGTTCTAACTTTACCAATAATTAACTAATTCATGTTAAACCATGTATGTTCACACATAATTAAACACATAACTAATTATGAATGTAAATATGCTATGTGAGATTTGTAATATAAACGCAATTATAGTCACAATACACGTTCTCTAACACAGCTAAGCTTTATTTATTCTAATTACTAACTAAGATTGGTCAATCCTAGCTCTAACATTTCAATGTTCACTAAATCATTAGGTAAACAAGTTCATGCAGTTTAATGGTCACTAAGCTACACAGAACATGCAATCAAGCAATTAGAGAAACAAACAATAGCATGCTAGGTTATACAAATCAAACACAAGCAATTTTTACCAACTAAACTTAATCCATAAACATTGAACTATTCATAAGTTTAAAGCTTCATCTAGCTAAACAAGAGTAGCTAGATTCAGCTGCTCATCATAGCAACTAAACCAACACAGCTAATAATGAAAAACATGTTCTTATTTAACTAAAATATAAACCTCTATTCTTTTTGGTGTTGAAAACCTTCTTCTAGAACCTTTCTTTCGCTCCAAATCGTCTTCTGGAACTCCTTCCTTCTGCCAAAAGCTGCCTCTATTCGTAATGGTCAAGGATTTATATAGTTGCTAATATCCATAAATTCACGTCGTGAGTTGTAGATAACCGTGTCCGTTAAGGATTCCTTCACCCGCGTACATATCTTCTAGAACCAACGATTCACGTCGTGAATCCTTTAAGTTTCACATCGTGAATAATCTTTTTTCCAGATTTTCTTCACTTTTACTCTTTTAATTCCCAAAGTTTCTTTCTTTAACGCATTCAGTCCCTTTTCTTCAAAATGTCTTCTTTTTTTGGCTGCAAATAACATTTAAGCTCATAAGTACTATTATTCTAAACAAATTACCAACTTTTTAATAAAAATGTACTTAAATATTGCCTAAAAATATGTATAAATATGGCAATATCAGTATCGTTCACTTTCTTACTGATGTTAGAACCAAACCCATATGTCAGATTAACATCTTTTATAAATTGACGAAAGAGTTGTCGACTAGATTTCGTGAAAGAGTATCTTTCATGGGGTCTATGAAACTTGTCACCTTTTTTTGCAACCATTCATTTCTCCAAATGTATAGAATTCTCAAGTCCTCTCGTGCATTTGATGTGTTTTTACTTTTATCGTTCATTAGAAGAGTACCTAACAAACTCTCGTCCATATTTTTCTCGACATGCATGAAATCTATGTTGTGTTTCGGCTATAGAGAAGACTAATACTTGAGTTAGAAACAAAATGCTTTGTTTCGACCAGTTCAACTCGTCATCTTGACGCTTTGGCTCCCCACCTCCCTGCTCAGGATGTTTACCCAGTTTATGAGTTAGTAGATGACCTAGTTGCACTTGTATGTTATCATTACTAAAGTGTCTCATAGCGGGTGTTATCTCTTCCAGACTGTTAAAGTCCAACTTTTTTCTTAACGGATCATTATTATCTAAGAAACGACAGTGCCCAATATATATGACTTTATTTTGTTGTACGGTACAAAGGAGCGTCTTCATTGCAAGTAGCACATGCTCTATACCCTCGCCCACTCCAACCTGGTAGATTACTACGAGCTGGCTAATCGTTTATTGTCCACAACAACATAGCTCTCATTGTGAATAATGTGTTTTTCGCCACATCTTTAATACGTACACCTGAGTTCCACAAACGTTTAAGATCTTCCAACAACGGCCTAAGGAAAACATCCATATCCTTACCAGGTACTTTCGGGGCGGGAATCAACAAAGTCAACATGAATGATTGACTCTTTCATACAAAGCTAGCGTGGCAGATTGTATGTGGTGAGTATGACTGGCCATGTGCTATGTGGATTACACATGTTTCCAAATGGATTAAAATCCTCAACTGAAAGACCTAGGCGTACGTTACGGGGTTCACTCAAGAAGTCAAGGTATTTTTAATCAAAATCTTGCCAATGTTTCCCATCAACAGGATGACGTATCACACCATCTTCTGATTGTCCGATACTATGCCAAATCATATTTTTGGTAGTGTGCCTCGAACAATATAAACGTCGTAGTTTAGGGGTCACAGGAGAGTACCGTAACACCTTATGAGCTACTTTCTTACCATTGGTGTTTTTATCAATAATCGGTTCTCTTTACAAATGGGACAAACTTTCAATGACTCGTGTTCTTTCCAAAACAGAAAACAATTGTTTTTGCACACATGTATCGAATCATACCTCAGAACAATAGACTTTAGTTTCTTTTTGGCTAGATAACGTGAAAGGGGAACCTTGTTGCCTTTGGGAAATGTTGATTGCAACAACTCATGGAGTTGATCAAATGAACTATCAGCCCATTTGTTGTTCCCCTTGATATGCATTAACTTAGCTAGAAACTCAAGGGAAGAAAATGTGCAACCATGATACAATTTAGTTTCCACTTCTTCTAACAACTGTGCAAAATTTTAATGACCCAAAATCATGACACAAAATTTTTTTGTCTTAAAAAAATCGTTATTACTGATTTTTTTCATAAAACCAGAGTGTAACATCCATAAAAATCATGCCAAATTTAAACTTTTTTAAACGTTTCAAAACCCATGATTATTATAAAACTTGTTTTCAAAATAGTATAATGTTAGAGTATGCCAGAATCAAATCATAAAAACATGAAATATGAGGAGCTGTATGATCACGCCTTCGACTTCCCACGATCATCAGAAGTACCTGAAACAATAATCGATAAATGTAAGCTCGAAATCTTAGTGAGTTACCCCTAAAATACGTCCATGCATATATAACCATATCATATAAAGAACACAAGATGCATAATGAGCCACTAGTGTGACTGGACCACCTCACAGGCCATCAGTCTATCTGGACCGCTCTCCGAGCCTTCAGCACGTCTGGACGACCTCTTAGGGCCTACAACCTATCCGGACCGCTCGCCAGGCCTTCAGTATTTCCGGGCCGCCCTGGGTATGTTGGCCTTCAGCACAAAGCAGGACCGCCTCAACCCAACCCCCAATCAAATAATCATGTGCACATAAATATCATACACTAGCATATATAACAGTCAAACCGATTTAACAAATCACCAATCATAGCAACAATCTATAACCAGGATACAGACCTAACCGGTCACTAACATAACATCATCCTATATACCAGGATACCGACCTAACCAGGTCACTGAGCATATCACGGTCCCAACTACCAGGATGTAAATCAATTAGCATATCATGCAACAACCCAGATACAAATTTGAAAAGGGTCGACATTGATGCCTTAGACCCAGTTGACATATTAAGGAGAACTCACCTCACAAGTAGCTCGAAGTGATAAAGTCAAACTTCACCAAATGTGACTCCAAGTCCAACACCTACTTCCACCAATGGTTCACTTCCATAAATCCCCAAATTACCAAAATACCCCCATAAGTCAAACTGGTCAACCCTTGGTCAAAGTCAAAGTCAACAGTCCATGTTGACCCGACTCGTCGAGTGCAGCTAGTAACTCGTCGAGTTCCTTAAGAACTCAGAAGTCACCTAAAACCCTAATTGACTCGCTGAGTTTCCAACCAACTCGCCGAGTCCATGCGTGTCCAGATGTCGGGGAAAACCCTAACTGACTCGTCAAGTCCTCTTAGTGACTCGCCAAGTTCATGCAGAATCAAATACGGGAAACCTTCGTCCGACTCGCCGATTTGGGTAAGAGACTCGTCTAGTTCATGCAGTCCATCACTCATACAAATGTTTTTAAGCTACCCCAAAGCTCCATGTTGCATATCCAACCTCCTAGGACATGGTTTCCATGTAAAGTTGCAAACTTTACGTACATGCATGGTCCTACATGCCAAAACTAGACTAAGGGAAAGGTTAACTCAAAGGGAAATGCCTAAGCTTGCCAAATCTCATAACTTTATAGCTTTAGGGACCCAGGGGAGTCCAGATCTGAAGTTACAACTTCAGATCTTGCCCCAATACTCAAAATGACTCCCAAATGTGCTAAAGATAGCCGTAAGCCCAAACATGAAGAGATTTAGCGAGAGATAAACCAAGGTGACGACTTCTTACCTTTAAAATGATGCCAAGATGAAGTAGAGTCAGATCCACAAGCTCCTTTTTGCTCCAAGCTTCTTATACTTCACACCTTCTTCACACAAAGCACCAAAATCACTCTTTAAGCCTCACAACCACTCAATAACAAGGTTAATAGCGATTAGGGTTTCTCTTAGCCGTCAAGGGGGTGGTAAAGGACTGGAGGAAGGGACTTAAGGTCCTTTAAATAGGGTGCAAACTATAAAAATTAGGGTTTCATCTCCCAGCTCCTACTCGTCGAGTCCGGATCCTCCGGCTTGTCGAGTAGATCCAATAATCCATGCGGGCTAACCTTCCTCTACACGACGAGTTGCGGGAAACCAACTCGTCGAGTAGGTCCATTAATATGTATATAATGCTTTAAAACTTGTACCTGGGAGTCGGCGTGTTACACAGAGTAACCAATATTTAGCAAAACATCAATTAACCAGAGTAATCCACAATATGTGGAAACATGTGGTGTGTGCTTTGCAATCATCCCGAGCTCTTCCATTTGAAAACTGAAGTACCTAAAACATAAACTAAAAACCGTAAGCACAAAGCTTAGTGAGTTTCATAAAAATACCATATCACATATAATCACAGAGTATTACACACATACATATAGGTGCAATGGGCTCTCACTATGGTCTTTATCTATTATGCCATGGTCTCCCCCATAAGGTCTTTACCTGGAATGCCATGAGCTTTCTCCTCATGGTCTGACATCCAATTGCCATGGGCTCCCCCCGGGGGGTCTTCCATGTAAGTATCATAGAGACAAATAGCATACCAGAAAACACATAATGAGCCGACATTAGTGCCTTCGACCCATGGATATAGTGAGAAGACTCACATCGCACTGCTGAATCTTACAGAAAACTCCCGGCTGCAGGCTGATTGATACCCAAACTATTAATAACAAAACGCACCCAATTAACAATTGAGTTTCAATCCAAACCACAACTCCATTCCTGGGGTAAAAGGACCATTTTACCTCTACTTAACCTTGTCCAAATTTATGACCCAACTACACACTGAAAGGCCCAAAGGCCCACAAATCAACCATTGGCCTAATTTTTGAAAATTAGGCCCAAACTCCTTACATAGCCTTGCCTTAAGGCCCAACCATTCTCTCTAGTCCAACACTTTGTATTCTGATGGCCCATTAATAACTCAAACTCTCAAGCCCAAAACCAAAGGATCCACAAAGGCCCACTAATGGCCCAATTTTCCAAATTGGTCCCAATCCCATATAGGCCTTATCCTAAGCCCATATTGTCCTTAGATACAATTCAGATTGCCTCAAGCACCTATTGGGAAGGTCAAAGACATAAGCCAAAAGGACAAGATCCATAATCCATATTGACCCAACTCCCTGAGTTGTCTAATCAACTCGTCGAGTTCTACATCAACTTAGAAATAGGGAAAACCAAAACAACTTGCCGAGTTTGCCCGAGACCTAACAACTTAATACATCAAGCTTCATTCATTGAATCCAAGAGCTCCAATGCTCAGGTCTCGACCAAATGAGATCTAGAAGGGTAAAGTATCCAACTTTACCCCTAGGAACCACTGACATGGGTTCAAACCAAAACCCTAGACTTAAAATAGTGAGGGCTTAACCATTAAGCACTTAATCTCCAAAGACAAAGCCTCAATCTGCAGATCTGACACCCTAGAGTTGGAAAACCACGTAAAGTTGTCTGCTTTACATTCATGCATGCCTAGGAGAACCTCAAAAGCTCAAGAAGGGATTAATAAGGGACTTAATGTACACAAGAAGTCCTTAAATCCATAAAGTTGGCACCTTTATGCCAAAAGAGTCCATGACAACCCAAGATCTGAAAGAATAATGCTTTGGGACGTCCTATTCCAAACATTCATCCAACCCATGGCTAAAGCATAACAAATTAACCCAAAAGAGAGATCTAAGCATCTAGCCATCAAGATAAGAACTTGATACCTCAAACTCCTTGCAAAATGGGTAGATATTCTGGATCCAAGACTTCTTTCTCCAAGCTTAGAGCGTCAAGATCTTCTGACTCCTTCATAATTCACATAATGACCACCAAACTTCATCCAAGGCTCAAATGTTTGAAAATGGAGGCTACAACTTGATTTAGGCTTTTGACAACAATGGAGGCTGCTAAGGAGGCCAGCCAAAGGAGCTTAAGGCCTTTAAACAGGGTTCAACACCCTAAAAATTAGGGTTTTCTTCCCAGCCACCAACTCGCCGAGTTGGGGCACCTCAACTTGTCGTGTTGGTTCATTTAATCCCGCGAATCTTCCATCATAAACTTGCCGAGTTACCCCCTCCAACTCGCCGAGTTCTATTCAAATAAAGCTTATTTTCAACAATTTCTCTTCAAGATTTCGGGGGTTACAAAAATCATCATCCACACCGCTACCCCCTTGTATTTGAGGTTCCTTCATCGAGGTTGGTATCATTTTCTCTCGACTCCCACATCACATCGTCGATTAAATCGGTCAGTTCGTTACTTGGCAAGACGACTTGAGGAATTACAGATTCACCATGATAGATCCAAGTTGTGTACGACTTACTAAAACCATTTATGAATATATGACATTCCACTGCTGTCGGGTAATTGAAGTAACGGTCATCACATTTTTGACATGCACATCTGATTTTACCATTACTATGAAGGTGCGACTTGGACTTCTCGATAAAATCTTTGAGTCCTACTTGGAATTCGGGATAGTTTCGATGTGGATTACTAGTCAAACTTTTATCAATAGACATGATGTTGCTAAAACATAATTTCGGGTTCAGAGTTTAGTTACATAATTAACATTGTTTTTTTTACAATACACATTGTTTTTTTTGTTTTTGTTTTTTTTACAAAAATTAACATCCTACTTTATTTGTAACATCATACTTTTATAGCATCATACTGTTGTACCTTTTTATATTTTTATTATTTATAACTTTTTTTTTTGTTTTTTTTCCCAATTATAGCATTATATTTATAACAATTATATTATTTTGTTGTTTTCTATTGTAGTGGTATACTTTATGTTTTCGAAGACATGCATTTTATTTCTTTGCGTTGTATAATAATTAATGATAACTTAATATATTAAGTCACGTGATTATTTTTTATTCTTTTAGTAATTTATTACAATTACATATTGTTTTTTTTACCATCTAGATTAATATATATATATATATATATATATATATATATATATATATATATATATATATATATACCATAAAGGTAGAGTTATTACTTATACAATTTGGTATATTCGAAATCATATTTACCACTCCGGATTCAATATAAATACACACACCTTAAATGGTTGTTGCTAATCAGTTCATTATTAAAAATCATTTTAAAATCATCGAAGTTAGTTAAAATTCATTTAATCAATTTAGCCCAATGAATATACTGTCATTTCTTTTCATGTTATTAAGATTTTCAAATAATTTTTCTCACATAAGTATAATGTAATTTAAAGAAAAAAGAAAAAAAATACAATTTTTCTTACATAAGTATATAACAGAATTTAGACTTTGATAATCAAAATATATTTTATAAAGTTATAAATAATTGATTTATTTTATATATACTCGTTAAATAAACTTTTTGTTAACATAGCTTATTAGTTGCTTCATAGAATATGAAACATCCAAAAATTATGACGCAAAAATTTCATTTTTGATGTAATTAAAAATATTATTCCAAAAAATTATACATACAACCCAATAAAATAATTATGTCAAACATCATAAAAATCAGAGTGTGTCCCATAAACAAAATCCATGTGATGTGTGCGACGAGTCAAACCGAGCTCTTCCCCTTGGAACCAGAAATACCTGAAACACAAACTAAAAACCGTAAGCACAAAGCTTAGTAAGTTCTCAAGATACAACATACCAATATATCACATAACAGGCCCTGCCCAAAGAGATACGGGCCCCACTCACACTTGCATAATGGGCCCCCCACACTCGCATAACGGTCCCCGCCCAATGAGATACGGGACCCTCCCACACTCAAAATACAGGACCCACCCAATAACCATACATCACAGTACATGCAAGTATCACACAAACAACAAGTATATCAACATAATCAATCAAGGGTCGGCCTTGGTGCCTTAGACCCGCTAAACCCGGTGAGAAACTCACCTCGAAAAGCTGAATGCAACGCATGATCCCGGGCTGCTGGACCTACGGATCCCCGAGCTATCAATTGCCACATAAAAACTAATTAACATTTGGGATCTACATTATAACCAATAATCTCTACTTGGGGTAAAAAGATCATTTTACCCCTACCCTAGCTTGGCCTAAGAATGAAGCTCATAACCACAATCCAATGGCCCCGAAAGTTAAACAATCCCTCAAGGCCCAAAATATAGCCCAATTTCTAGTTGGGCCCAACTCCTTTATATGGGCCTTATCCTAAGGCCTAATAACATACTTGGCCCAAAAACTACCAAAGTAAGATGGCCCAACTAACCCTAACCTTCCAAGCCCAAACAAAGGCCCAAATCGAAAGTCCACTAACAAAAAGTCATCAGAGTGAGTATGTTGGGCGTACTCAGCCGGTAAGCTAAATGTACTGCATCGAGGGCTTGTACATTGCGCGTACAGGCTTGTACGCCCAACGTACTCAACCAATTTAGCCAACTTCAAGATTAAGTTCCTAATCCGTTAAGACTTTGCTTCAGAATGTAGATCCGATCCCTCTAAGCTGAACTGCCACGTAAAGTTGCTAACTTTATGTCCATACATGACCATAAGATGCTCAATAGCTCAAAAAGGACCTAATGAAGGACTTAATGGGTGCATGAAGCCCCTAACTCCATAAAGTTGGCACCTTTATGCCAAAGGGGTCCATGAAGACCTTGGATCTGAAAGAATAAGCCTTTGGGACGCCCTAATCCCAACATCCATCCAAACCATGGCTAAAAACATAACTATTTAACTAAAAAGGAGATCTAAATATTTAGCAATCAAGATAAGAACTTGATACCTCAAACTTCTTGCAAAATGGGTAGAGTTTCTGGATCCAAGACCTTCTCTTTAGGTTAAGCAACTTCTAGCTTCTTCAACTCCTTCAAAATGCACAAAGATGAACACCAAAAGCTTTCCAAAAGCTCACACAATCAACAATGGAAGATAGGACTCGATTTTAGGGTTTCTGGACATAAGAGGTTGATATGGAGGCTAACACATGGGACATAATAACATTATATAGGGCTTGCACCCTAAAATTAGGGTTTAGGGGATCTGGCCACTTACACTGCATGTACCACTTCCTACGCTAAGCGTATGTGCATGCCTCCACGGTGCTTAATGATTCACTTACACCTCGCGTACACCAGGCTTACACCCAGCGTACTACCTCAACAAACCCATTCGTGGAAGCCCAAGTCTTCTAAGCCAAAACATATCATGATTAAAACAATAAATAAATGATTAAATAAATAAATAATACCTTGGAATCATCGGGTGTTACAATTCTCCCCCACTTGGATCAGACTTCGTCATCGAAGTCCACTATCTCGAACAACTCAGGATAATGCTCCCACATCTTCTCCTCAGGCTACCACGTCCACTCTGACCCATTACGGTGCAGCCAATGCACCTTTACCAGCTCCACAACCTTGTTCCTCAAGGTTTCCGTCTTCCGATCTAAAATTTTGCCACCGGTCTCTTAATATAATTTATGCGATCATCCTCCTGAATATCCTCCAAAGGTACAATGGCGGAATCATCCAATCAACACTTCCGCAATTGAGAGACATAAAATGTGCTATGAATCTGACTGCGCTTGGATGGAAGATCAAGACGATAAGTTACCCGGCCCACTCGAGCCAAAACCTTGAAGGGACCAGTATACATGGGGCCCAGGTTGCCCCGCTTCCTGAACTGGATGACACATTTCCAAGGTGACACCTTCAAGAGAACCATATCTCCCACCTGGAACTCCAAGTCTAATCGGCGCCGGTCGGCATAGTTCTTCTGCCGACTTTGAGTTGTTTGAGGCTGCTCCGAACCTGTTGAATCTGCTTAGTGGTCTTGAGCACCACCTTGGTGCTCCCCATAACTCGCTGACCAACCTCGCCTCAACAGATTGGGGTCCAGCATTTGCTCCCGTAGAGCATCTCAAAAGGAGGTTGATCAATGCTAGCGTGATAACTGTTGTTATACAAAAATTCCCCCAACATACCAACCACATACAACCATAATCATATCATATCACAATACAGAACAACCATACCTCTCAAGTCTGCAGTGTGACTGGTCCGCCCTCAACAGGCCTTCAGTCCACCTGGTCCACTCTCTGAGTCTACAGTATGACTGGACCGCCCAGACCAGACCTTCAGTCTATCTGGATCTATCTCGAGCCTTCAGTATGAATGGACCACCATACGGGCCTACAATCTATCCGGACTGCTCGTAGGGTATGGGCCTTCAGCACAAAGCAGGACCGCCTCAACCCAAACATCAAGCAAATAACCATGTGCACATATAACAGGTAATCATATAACAGTCCATAGACAAACAAATCGATCTAGTAGATCATAAAGCATAGCAACATCCTAACCAGGATACCGACCTAACGGGTCACTAATATAGCATCATCCTATATACCAGGATACCAACCTAAACTAGGTCACTAACATAGCATCATCCTATATACCATGATACCGACGTAAACCAGGTCACTAACATAATATTGTCCTAATTACCAGGACGCCGATCTAATCAGATCAATAAGCACATCAAACAGTACACATACAAATATTAGATATAACTATCTCACAGATCATCGATCATAGTAATCTCTCATAACCAAAACACCAACCTAACCAGGTCACTAACATACCAATCCTAACGGATCATAAGAGCATGACAACATACTGTCTATCCGGATGCCGATCTAACATATCATAACCACATGTAGCATACTGTAACCAAGATAACAACTAAAAGGGCCGGCCTTGATGCCTTAGACCCTATTGATATAGTGAGGATAACTCACCTTGCAACTTCCGAACCAAACCATGAAAGCACTGGCCCGAAGCACTTCTCCAAACTCCAACACCTGATGCCATCAATGAACCATGACATAAATATCAAAAATACATAACACCCACGAAGGTCAAACAGGTCAAAGTCAAAGTCCTTGCCAAAGTCAACCTTCCTGATTGACTCTACTCGCCGAGTCAACCCGTCAATTCGTCGAGTTCTTATACTCAGAAAACTCCCATAACACGAATCAACTCGCTGAGTCGCCCCAAGGCTCGTCGAGTTCAACGATCTCTGAATTCCATCCTGTCCAACTCACTGAGTCGCCAACCGACTCACTGGTCTGACGTTTAACCACAAGAGGTTGGGGTTCTGCGACCTGACTTGCCGAGTCCGAGAACAGACTCGTCGAGTTGAAGGCAATCTTCAACAGACTCGCCGGTTGTTCTTCCAAGTCGTCGAGTCCATGCCCATCTTCATATGACTCGCCGAGTTCACCCATGCGACTCGCCGAGTCCCTTCAGTTCTTCATCCATACAGAGGCTTTTCGAGCCATGTAGGGGCTCCAAACTATAGATCCACTCTTCTAGGGCATAACCCATACGTAAAGTTGCAAACTTTACGTGAAACCAAGGAGTTAAAGGTCTAAATCACTCTAGGGCTTGGGTTTTAGACAAAGGGGCTTCACCAAGAACTCATTGACTGATGCTTTATGACATTCTGGACCAACACAAATCTAGATCTGAAGTAGCAACCTCAGATCTAAACTCCAAACCCGAAATAGGTCTCAAACATACCCACAATGGCCCCTAATATCTTTCATGAATAGATCTAGATGCAAAAGAGTGAAGGTAAGGGCTTATTACCTCCAAGATGTGCCCAAACTGAAGTAGATTCTGGATCTACACCACTTCCTTGATGCAATCCTTTTTTGATCTTCAAGTTTCTTCCACAAAAGACAACTTCCAAAGCTTCAATCTCCCTCCAAAGGCCTCACACACACGAGCTTAGGGTCTTCTGGTTCTCAAGGGAAATAAGGAGGCTGAGAGAAGGACATAAATTCCTTTAAATAGGGTGCAACCCTCGAGATTAGGATTTTCTCATTCCAGCACCAACTCGTCGAGTATGACTTCTGACTCAGCGAGTTGGACACTTAACTCACGATCAAATCCCGCTCCGATTCGACGAGTAGCATACCTACTCGTTGAGTAGCTTCCTTAATTTACACTCTAAGCCCTTCACTCATACTTTTGGAATTTGGGATGTTACAACAGAATATCTTCAAGAGTCTGAATAGTCCGCTTACTCTGCCTATCAGTCTACTTATGAAATGTTGTACTGAATTGGAGACGAGTGCCCATGTCGTTATGAAACCGCTTCCAAAATATAGAAGTAAAGTGAACATCCCGGTCTGAAACCACTGATACTGGCACCCCATGACGTTTCACCACCTCCCAAACATAAATCTGAACCACTTCTCTGCAGAAATACTCTCCTAGATCGGGATGAAATGTGTGCTCTTGGTAAATCGATCCACAATGACCCAGATAGAATCCACCTCGTGTGTCATCCTAGGAAGCTTCGTGATAAAATCCATAGTGATATCTTCCCATTTCCATACGAGAATATCCAACGCCTGCATCTTTCCATGAGGTCGCTGATGTTCGGCCTTGACTTTCCTGCAAGTCAAGCACCACTACACGTAACATGCTACATCCCACCTCATGCAAGTCCTGTTGGATTAGTGTCTAAGTCCATAACTATTTTGGTATGTACTCGACCCGATGGTGCATGGTCCTTTTGGGTTGCCTTCACCAAAGCAACTTGATAGGATGAATTATGGAGAGAAAGGATTAAATATGATTTATTAATATATTATGAGAATAATATATTAAAGTAGAAATCATATTGTTTAATTAATATTAGTCAAGAATTAATAAGAATTAAGTTTGTGACTAAAAGACATTAATTAAACTTAAAGGACTAGAAATCTCAATTGTGTGATAGTTGAATATTGAGCTAATGGACTCTTTATTAAGGGAGTGGACGAATTCTATGGGGAAACCCATAAGAAATCGTCCAAAGGCCTTAAGGAAAGAGTTCATGGGTTGCTTAGGGCCTAAGCATCCAAATTAGGGTTTCCTTGTTAGATAATCCTAATAGCCTCACTATTTAAGGAACCCTTAAGCCCCAAAAACGTGGTGAACTTGTTCTCTAGGGTTTCCACATGTTTTGGGCAGCCTCCTTCTCTTCTCCTCTTCATCCTCTTGCTCTTGGTGTTTGTGAGCCATTAGAGGAGTGACATTTGTGACTCTAAGCTTTCTAAAGTCAATACAAGAAGGAATTGAGATTGTTATTACTATATAACAATCAAGGTATGATCTAAACCCTTATTCATATGTTATATTGATTAGATCTAGGGTTTTAAGTCTTGGATTAAAAGCATGTACAATAGAGAAACCTAGATCCAAGCTTTAGGGTTTGCATGAGCACATAGGATGTCTTTTGGCTAAAACCCATTAGTGGTATCAGAGCCTAGATTGATTTCTATTGTATTGATGCATATTTGATCGAAATCAGCACTGAAAATCGAAATTTTTGGGTTCTGAGTGTTTGACTCGCCGAGTCACTTGGTGCACTCGCCGAGTCAGGTGTACTCGACGAGTCCAAGTCCAGACTCGACGAGTCTAAACGTCTGACAACTAATTTTCGCGATTTTCTTCCTGTTTTAGCTTTGGATAATTACCATAAACATATTTTTGTTATAAAATCCGAATTTTATCAATATTTGGTGAATATCCTTACCTAAAGAGAAGATAATTGTCAAAATTTAGATAATCACTTGTTTTATTAGATAAAATTTGATTATTTGTAATTTAGATTTGAATTATCTTGTGAAAAGTTTCAATTTTTCCCCTTAGGTTTTATAGTTTAAATTTGAACTTAATAGTTTTGTTTTGAAATTTAAATAGTTAAAACCCTAATGTTTTGAATAGTTTCAGAACTTGCCCTCAAGTTTGGAAATTTAAATTTTTCATTAAAAAGTTTGATTTTGAAATATTTAAATTCTAAACCCTAATGTTTTGAAATGTTTCAAAACTTGCCCTCAAGTTTTGGAATTTAAAAGTTGATTAAAAGTTTAATTTAGGAATGTTAAATTCTAAAAACCTAGTATAGTTTTGAAAAGTTCAAATAACACCCTTATGGTTTATTAATTAATTAAGGTGTATAATTAAAGGAGATTTAATAAATCCATAAAGTTTTGGTGTACAATTTAATTAAATTAAAAGTATAATTATTAAATTAGACCACCTAGTATTTTAAAAGTGTAAAATACACCCTATACTATATGTAACATTAAAAGTCTAACATTATATATATGTATGAGTAAAAGTCAGTCTTACCGTTAGTAGGCCTCATTTACGAAGCTGGTCTATAAGGGGTGTTTAAGGAAATTGCCTATAAAATGGCGATTGAATGGGTATCCACTCTTACCCGCCGCACTCTTGACTAGTGGAGGGTCATTAGCCGAACGGGTAGGATAGGACAGAAACCTTCCATTATAAGTATAATGAAGTATAAAAGTAACTAAATGTTTTCATAAAATTCCCAATCTTAGTTACTTTAGGCAAAAGTGAATTGATGCAATTCCGTGAAATTACACTTTGTGCCCTTGCTAAGACGTTAGTGGAGTGTGTGTGGTTAACCGGCACACTAAATGGTTCTAAGCAAAGGTAGCAAAGGGTGACTCAATGTTTGTCATAGTTCGGTGGAGCGTGTGTGGTTAACCGGCACATCGAATAGGTGACTGTAACATGTGAGGGCACCATGTAAGTTTGCATGGTTATTCACACCCGCTTTGTGATCCTCGGCATCCCAGTCACAAACTAGAGGGGCATATCGAGATTTAAACATGCCATTGAAATGTTCAATGAATCTCAATGTATCTAGGAGTTTTTTCATAGATTTAAAACTTAAATTTCTTTTTCATTTTTTAATGGTGGAAAATTAGTGAATCGTCATTCACTTACCTTCAAATGTTCGGCAATTAGGGTTACGACGTCCCTCTCCCGAGTTGTAGAATATTGTGTTGGGTCCTAGCCTTAGTATATCATTTGGGTGATTTACTAAGGACTCAATAAATCAACTAACTTGAATTTGTTTTCTCCTGTTTTCTAGATGTCAAAGTACGACAACTATGGTCTTCCTAAATCCCGTGGAACAAGCATTCCGCATGAAGATGATATTCCACGATTCGATCGAGGAACAAGAAATCATGCTTCACTTCCTCCTCCTCCTCCCGTTGTTCTCCCTAAGCCACAAGATCGAAGAATTGAAAGGTTCAATGTCACTAAAGCCCTATAGGAAATGAAACATGAAGACGGTAAACCCGTGTGTGCCCACGTTCTAGGAATGAAATCACACATCAATAGGTTGATAATGTTGGGTGCGTCATTCCATGATGAGTTGGCTATAGGCTGGGTTCTACAGTCACTCCCTGAATCATATAATGAGTTCAAAAGAATGTATTATATGATGGATCATGATGCAAACCTCATTGACCTAACTTACATGCTCATTGCTGCTGAATCAGAAATGATTTGGCAAAGCAATGGAGCATATTTGTTAGGAAAGTCAACTAACCATGCTTCCGAGGATGTTCTAGGAGAACCGACATGCGTTTGTTTCCAAGAGAAAGGGCGTTGGATACAAGTCTGCCCTAAGATCCTGAAGAGTCCAGAAGATGGGAGAGTCAAAGAGTATGGCTGTGCTTCAGGTAAAATCCACTATCTAACTCCATTAAGTTCCTATTCATTGATTCTTAATACATATTGTGATAAGATTGCACTTGAATGTTTTGCAGGATCAATGAAAAGAGAGGAAGCTTGATGAAAGAGCAAGATGAGTCTAATCACGAAGAAATGGATCTCGATCGCATGGATTTGAAGATTAGATTTTGAGCTTAGAAAGTTATGATAGAGTTGTTAGGAATATTTAATTAGGTAAGTTTTCAGTTAATTTTGCATTGTAAGGACAAATGTTTTCCGCTGCTTTTATGAATAAAATAAAATTTGGTTTGACTCATTTATTTATTTCCTTGCAATGAAATCGTTATGAAAAATTGATGTTTGCATATTTCTACAACGAATGGATGTGATTCTTAATTATGATAATTGTGGAAATATCGAGAATTTACCAAATAGGGAGAGTTTCTCATCGCCCAAGTTTCAATTAGACAGAAACTTGGAATCATGCAACTTGGTTGCACGATGAATGAGAAATTTCATATTTGGGAATTAGACTAAGTCATTGACAAAGTGTCAAGTGAAGGACTAGGAGATCGAGTACACAAGGTTGTGTGTTGATCAAGTCCACCACAAGAGTAATAAAGATATTCGTCATGATTTACTAAGGTTAAGTAAATATGATTACACTTATGAGATTAAGTGTAATTCTTAGTTGATTGAAAAGGTTCATATCAATAGCAGAACGAATAAGAAGAATCAAGTAGGCAGAAATATAAAAGTTTCTCTATTCTAAGAAGAAGGGAGAGTACCTTTTATCATATTTTATGATAGGTCTTAATGATTAAGAACCATATCTCAATTGATCCTCTAAGTGAGTCTTAGTGCAATTGTCTGTCTAAGAAGAGGAATCGAGAATTGAAGAAATGGTTAAATCAAGAAGTCAATCATACTTCGTTCCAAAACAAGTCTTAAAATTAAGATTGTGACATTAAGTGACAAGTCTTAAGAAGGTTTATAACACTCATCAAATGTAGAATATGGAAAAAAATTTCTTATCCTTGCACATTTGAAATTGGAAAGTTGTGATGTCTTGGATAAGACAAATATCAACTAGGACCAATTTTGTGAAGTGTTTTGTCTTGATTAAAACTACACTAACTCTTGAATATTTGTTTGTCAAGAAATGTTTTATTGACAAAAGGATCTTATATGTCAAGGAGTCAGTGGAAGTCTTAATGATCTTGAAAAGTTTCAAGAACTAATCAAGAATAAACCTTATCGATCATCACTAGCACACGACTTGAGGTTTACAACCTATCGTGTTGACGTTATCTTGTTTCTATGCATTCCAATCGAGTTAATTGTGCATATGAGTTCTATGAGTTCTCATTTGAATGCATAAAAGGCAAGGACCTTGATCAATGAAAAGTACATTGATAGGAAAGGGTGAGCTGCTTAACTACTTGGAAGACATGGTGGGCAGCCGTGTTACCATAAGGCAAGAGATCAAGATTAAGAAAGTTTGGTCAATAAGAGTTTGAATTTGTCGTAAACTTTGTTTTTTAACAAATTCACATGGATAGGAACACATACACCATTAAAATCTAAGTGTCATAAGATTTTCTCCTTCATGAAAATGACTGTGAGAAAATGCTTTCACTAAGGAAGATTTTAAGAAGATAGCGATTGTAAAATTGTATTCTCGAATTCGATTATGGTTACGGTATCCCTTTCCATAATTCGAATTGTGAGGTTTGGAAATTAGTCTGAATTGTTTAAGACACACATATGAGCTATCTTGGATAAAGGTGTATGAGATTAAGAAGCCTTGATAAAGGATTATCAAAGCATTAGGTATTAGAAACATGAACTTAAGAAATTCAATAAGTATTGTTTTTCTGTAAGTTGAGCTGTTTTCTAAATACATGTCAAAGCTAGTGGGAGCTAAAGTGTTATGTTTATAATAATCATCATGATAGTGGGAGCATAAATGTTATGATTGTATGATTATTAAGGCAACTATTGCAAGTTTGCAATATTAATTATAGAAAACAAGAGTTATACTTTGCAAAGTAGTAAGGGTGTAAAGTTGTTTTGCTATAATTAAGGGAGAGAATATTGTACTTCGTTTCAAAATCTAAAGCTTAGATTGAGAAATTTTAATAAATGTAGTCAAAGGATACATAGTGCGTTCTTAAATTTCGATTATGATTACGACATTCCTCTTCATATTTCGAATTATAAGAACGTAGCACATAAAATATTATGACAGAAGATTGATAAAGTATTAAATCTGCATGTAAGACATTATGCATCGTGTCCAATACGCTTCGGGTATAGGATCGATTACGAATGCTGTAATATTTGACCATTCTAAAATTTTCCAAATGTCTAGTTCATTTAGAGGGAAAAAGGACTAGAATTGGTTTTGACTAAGATAATTAAACAACTATCAAAGGACAATCCAAAGTTCGCCAAGGATTGGTCGCTTGTGAGTAGTTGGAAGTATGATATTGGATGGAGCATATCGACATTATTATGAATAGATAAGATTCTATTAAGAATGAGTTGTGATATGGTAAGTATGGAAAGGTTTCCATATTGGGAGTTAGATATTAAGAATCTATGTCTAAGATTAGAAACTTTTATGCAAAAGGATGTTCAAAGGAATGTACTTTGAGTGAGAGACATCACATCTATGGAATTGTCTTGTAACAAATTTCCGATAGAGAGTTTTGTAATTCATTGGCAATAGTCATTGTGACTTTAGTGTAGTGATATTACGAAAGGATCATTGCATAAAATGTTAGAATCTAGCATATTCTATAAGTGGCAAGAATTTGATATTCTTTCACTTGTAGAAGGGATTGGGAGTTGTGAAATGAGTATGATTGGTAATGTGTACATTTGATCTATTTCACAAAGTAAGAACCATAGGAAAACATTGTGTGCATGCTAAGAGCATGTGACAAGTGTGGTAATAATTCAAGTAAGAAGTTGATTACCCAAAACAACAAATAATGAGCAATCGATATGGTGATAAATAAAAGGTGTTTTATTTATACTCAAAGGTTTGAGGCCATATGGGATTAGTATTATTCTTGTGTTTCACCTTGCATGTTTTGACTTCCTGAATAATTTAATCGGTTCAGAACAGTTAAAATTATTCGAACGGACCACAGTCGTTCATATGTTGGAAGTAGGTATGAATGAAGACTGTCGTGAATTGGTGTGTGGATTGTTTAAAGAGCGTTAGACATAAGCAAATGTTTGCTGCAACGTTCATGAGTGCTTATGAATATGATTTGAGCATTGGATTAAACCCACGCTCACTTGGATCACTTCATGGATTTCATCACGAGTGATTGGTGAGACGATAACATCTTATATTCTTGAAACCGAGATATGTGAGTTGTATCTTGTGAGTCGATTGCACATTGATAATATGTAAACGCACCAGTAACTTGGTGTTATAAAACATATTGTTGTGTGTGATTTGGTGAGTGAGTGCAAGCGAGCATTGAGTCAAAGTTTATCCGTTCCGTTTATCCAAAGTAGGATGAAAACGATATCTATGGGCCCCTCGATGATTTAGTGATGGCACCTAAGAGCTTGGCCAAGCCGGGACTAAATTGATGTGTTCAATTGTAGTCTGTTGTCAATCGTCATAAATCTAAATTCGGGAAACAACACATAGACAGAGAGAATGATTTAGATCCATGTCTCAGTCTATACGACAATATCTAGAATGGAGGAATATATGATCCCTTATCTAAAGGACACGCGTATCTGATAAGATCAAAGTTGACAGCAGCTTTAGAAAGCTACGATTGCAGATCAGGATCTGAAGTCATACGCAGAATAGTTATTAGACTTATCCAAGTGGGAGACTATTGGATTAGTGTCTAAGTCCATAACTATTTTGGTATGTACTCGACCCGATGGTGCATGCTCCTTTTGGGTTGCCTTCATCAAAGCAACTTGATAGGATGAATTATGGAAAGAAAGGATTAAATATGATTTATTAATATATTATGAGAATAATATATTAAAGGAGAAATCATATTGTTTAATTAGTATTAGTCAAGAATTAATAAGAATTAAGTTTGTGACTAAAAGACATTAATTAAACTTAAGGGACTAGAACTGTCAATTGTGTGATAGTTGAATATTGAGCTAATGGACTCTTTATTAAGGGAGTGGACGAATTCTATGGGGAAACCCATAAGAAATCATCCAAAGGCCTTAAGGAAAGAGTTCATGGGTTGCTTAGGGCCTAAGCATCCAAATTAGGGTTTCCTTGTTAGATAACCCTAATAGCCTCACTATTTAAGGAACCCTTAAGCTCCAAAAACGTGGTGAACTTGTTCTCTAGGGTTTCCACACGTTTTGGGCAGCCTCCTTCTCTTCTCTTCTTCATCCTCTTGCTCTTGGTGTTTGTGAGCCATTAGAGGAGTGACATTTGTGACTCTAAGCTTTCTAAAGTCAATACAAGAAGGAATTGAGATTGTTATTACTATATAACAATCAAGGTATGATCTAAACCCTTATTCATATGTTATGTTGATTAGATCTAGGGTTTTAAGTCTTGGATTAAAAACATGTACAATAAAGAAACCTAGATCCAAGCTTTAGGGTTTGCATGAGCACATAGGATGTCTTTTGGCTAAAACCCATCAAGTCCACCAATAGTCAGTGAAAATCCCTATACATCTTCGTCACCCTGGGATGAATCGGAAGTACCCTACCACTACACCCCCTTTAAAATTTCTTCTTCTCGTGTGGCATCCTTGCCAATTATTCTAAGCCGACCACCAGCCTTCTTTTCCTCGATGACAGCACATAGCAACTAAGTATCACCTGATGATACTACCATATTCCCGTCTTACACATTCATTCACATCTTGCGAAAACTGGATACCGTTATAAACCATTGGGCCCTGACCCAATACAAATCTGCTATCCCTTGCCCAACAGGCGCAACTTCTATCAAATTGCACTGTTGGGAACTCATCCTGCTTCCTTCCTGAATCCAATCCCTTTCCGCGCTGACATGATAATGCATTTTTTAGCTTCCGAGAAACTCTCATGAACACCCATCTATAACACATATACACATCGTACCTGGCCCAAACAGCCTCGGGTTGGAAGACCAGGCACACCTACGATGGGTCCAGTCATCCCTAGGATGGAACACCACCACATACATAACTCATGACTACACCCTTAATTGGACCCCAAGGGTCTACCCTTGCATCACTTCCAAACCTTCTGCTTCGACATCAAAGCTAACCATTCCACAACCTCAGGAACATCCAACCCGAATGTGCTTCCATACAACTGGTACAATCTCAGTACTCACTATCAAAAACTGAAATACTTTCGATCATCATTTACACTACTGCTTTCCCTTCCGATAACCAATACTCCTTCCCAGAGCTACATACCTTTCCCTTCCATTCTTTCAGGAAGTCTACTCAACAACCTTTACCACATACGTAAGTGTCATGGCGCTAAAAATCCACTCTACACTACCCATGTAGAGCAACTGCTGTTCTCTAACTCACATATACTCTGAATCTGATCACATAACTAACAAGCCCATGCACAACCTTAAGCTGAATCCATCATCATGATCAATACTTAGGGCCAAACCTTATCGATTGCTATTTCATGGTGACATACTCACTCATTCTCCGCATACAGGTCTACTAACACACACAGGGTCTTCAGCATGACTGGACCACCTTACCAGGCCTTCCGCCTATCTGGACCACCCTCAGAACCTTCAGCATGTCTGGACCGCCCTTCTGGGCCTTCAGCCTGTCTGGACCATTCTTCAAGCCTTCGGCCTGACTAGTATGCGCACCGGCCTTCAGTCTATCCGGACCGCTCAAAATTTTCGTACATCACCCTGAACCATTCTTTCTAGGAATCTCTCACATGCATACTGTTCTCGTCCTCTTGGGGTTCCGAACTCCAGCTCCATTCCATATAATCACATTCCGGCCTAACCCTAGGCCTCACAACAATCAATCACTTTCTCTGAAAACCATGGTCTGTTCCCTGCCCCACGTGTCTATCACCACATTCTCGGCTAAAACACTGCTAGATCCAACATTTAATTAAAACACCCATTCGGATCCACTCTCTGTCCCCAACTGGAGTATTACCCGATCCAAGAAGATGAAACCTCGGAGACACTCCGAACTGATGAGATCACCAAGATCCTTTGAACTCCGTCCGACCACTAATAACAACTTCCGATCAACCAAGATACACCGGCGTCCTCAACCTACTCTAGCAGCATGCTCAATACGTTGAACAGACCTATTGAGTGCTAAAGCATAGCAACCTACTCAATACCCGAACATAGATCTACAAACATAAACAGAGTCTTCAGCATGACTAGACCACCCTACCAGGCCTTTAGTCGATCGTCCACCTTCTTGGAAATCCAAGGTCTATTCCCTGGCCCGCGTGTCTACAATACACGCTAAATAACCCGCACTCCTGTGCTGAATGCGATGTTGAGCCCTGACATCTAACAAAACCCTCAATCTATCAATCCAAAACCCTCAGAGTTGAGCACACCCTCGACCGAAAACTCAAACTGAAATCGATTCTTGACTAGGACCCCAACCTGGTTCCCCAACTTCTGCTATCAAGCATCCAGAAGACGTGTTCTTATGCTGGGGAGTTTTTGCCAAACCCCCAATCAACACAACCCTCAAACTAAGCAGCCAATAGGGCCTCCATTCCCCCTGTAGGGGTGTGAAACTTATCCCCGTTTCCAAACCTTTCCCACTTCAGCATCTCGGGGTAACACTCCCCCACTTAGATTCAACTAAGCTTTCATAATACATGAAAATTAGAGGATTCTCAATCCTCCTCACTTCCCAACGATTTATCCGATGACAACTAACTCTTTCCCACTAATGTTCCATTGCTAGCTAGACCTGACTCATCACACACTTCTAAGAACCAGATGATCCCTTCCTAAATCCCAGTGAAACCGACAGCCACTAATGCGTGAATGACTCCACACTCATGTCCTGAAGACCACCAGATAGATGCTCCAACTAATACCTCGGCAACGAGTTACTTCTCTTGGCGCTTTAGTCTGTCAATCACTAACGGTTGCTAATCACTGAATCCTGACAATGATGAATAACCCTTTTATGGGACCCCACCCATAGGCCTCCCACATAAAACCCCTTTTCCAAAGGTGTCCAAACAAGCTCGGGATTTAGAAATCATTCTCTTCAGGGTTCACACCTCGACTCACTCACCAGCTCAAACGCCCACAGCTGAAACAACCTCTGCCTAAACCGGGCTACAAACCACTCCCAAGACATAGTCTACAGTCCTAAAAGTGCAATAGATCGCACAATCAATCCTTTCCGTCCGATACAAGAGATCCACGGAAAACCGGACCTCACAAACACTTATGCCACGCCGACTGTCCTGAGCTCACCGACGTTGAAATAATGTTGCCTATTCCTGAAACCAACTGACCTCGAGCTGGAATACACCTGATCCGAGGGTCATAAGCCTGCTCACTCCTTCGAGCTCGGAAACTGAGAGGGCGCAATCCTTGCCCTACAAAACGACGGTCCAATCCATCAATTAACCATTTCACTTCTAGCTGCAAAACCCCTGCTGAACATAATCATCACTCCTTTCCGGAGTTCCCACGACCCATATCCCGGCCTCGAGCAAACCCTCGAGCCTCAAATCTATAACTTTCATGCTAACCTCTCCTACTCCACCCGCGGAATATAACGAGTACCGATCATATTCCTGATCCCAAATAACTGCAACACTCTGCTCATCAGAATATGTCCCAGAACTAAGAAGCTCGACCAGCTCCTCCCCTTGCCGTCGTTACAACTGCCAAAGCTGCCGCGGCAACCGTCTCAACAATGTATGCATGACGCTCGAAAAAATACTCAACCATGGCGGTCTTGAAAGACCCAATCATCTTCGGAATTTATCCCCGAATAATCTCAATCGTCTCCTCCCGGAGGATCTCCCTGACATGATCCTCTGACAATGCTAGCCTATCCTGGTTGCCAGCTCCCGATCCTAACCTAGATCCGGTCACAAGACGTCTCGTGACCATCATTCTGGAAATACACCAAAAGATCTCTAATAACCTATATAATGACAGGGAAACAACTCCAAAACCCAACCCTAGGGGTTGTGACTTCCTTGCTACGCGTATGGGTCCTGTGCTTTCAGTAGTACGGGCCCATACTGCCTTCCACACCTACCCATATTTGTCTCAAGTATCATCACGACGCCCTAACAATATACATAAATATAGCGAGCACTTAAATCCTCACTCCTAGAGGAATGTTAAACATCTCATAACTGGCCTCCCGACCTCTCACTACCCACCCAATCCATCAAACTTCCACCAACCCGACAACATTAGTGTATACTAGCCACACATAACGATGGACCCAATAGACTTTCGAATATCCAATTCTACCCTAAGGTCGAATCAAACATTCTCAGGCTATAAGATCTTGATTATGCACAACTGTGATGCATACACTAAACAACTATAGTAAGGATGTGAATCTCATATAAGGAAAACCCTAGGCTAATATGCATCATGAAATCAGGCAATTCTATCATGCAATTCCTGAAGATCCCTAGCCTAGTACTAGCATGTTGTTCTAACATATCATAATATCAAATAACAGTATGGTATTTTGGGGTCTACTTACTGGCTCCGGCTGATCGTACACTTCGCATCCTCTTTTACTTATTTTGAAAACCATTTTAGAATCCATTTTGAAAACCTTTCCTTGATTTGAGACTAGAGTCATGCGAATGTTCCTCCAATTCACTCAAACCAAGGCTCTGATACCAACTTATAACACTCATAAAATTCAAGCCAATTTAAAACATTTTCACCCATTCAAAAAAACCATTAAGTTATACAACTTGTTTTCAAAACAGTTTAAACATCAGAGTATCCCAATAACCAAATCACAAAATCATGAATTATGAGGAGCGGTACACGGTCTCCTGATGCACCTGAAACAATAAACTAAAACTGTAAGCCCGAAAGCTTAGTGAGTTTTCCCCAAAATACCAACCACATACAACCATAATCATATCATATCACAATACAGAACAACCATGCCTCTCAAGTCTGCAGTGTAACTGGTCCACCCTCAACAGGCCTTTAGTCCACCTGGTCCACTCTCTGAATCTACAGTATGACTAGACCGCCCGCACCGGACCTTCAGTCTATCTGGATCTATCCCGAGCCTTCGGTATGACTGGACAGCAATATGGGCCTATAATCTATCCGGACCGCTCATAGGGTATGTTGGCCTTCAGCACAAAGCAGGACCGCCTCAACCCAAACATCAAGCAAATAACCATGTGCACATATAACAGGTAATCACATAATAGTCCATAGACAAACAAATCGATCTACCAGATCATAAAGCATAGCAACATCCTAACCAGGATACCGACCTAACCGGTCACTAATATATCTTCATCCTATATACTAGGATACCGACCTAAACCAGGTCACTAACATAGCATCGTCCTATATACCAGGATACCGACCTAAACCAGGTCACTAACATAATATTGTCCTAATTACCAGGACGTCGATCTAATCAGATCAATAAGCACATCAAACAGTACACGTACAGATATCAGATATAACTATCTTACAGATCATCAATCATAGTAATCTCTCATAACCGAAACACCGACCTAACCAGGTCACTAACATACCAATCCTAACGGATCATAAGAGCATGACAACATACTGTGTATCCGGATGCCGATCTAACATATTATAACCACATGTAGCATACTGTAACCAAGATAACAACTAAAAGGGCCGACCTTGGTGCCTTAGACCCTATCGATATAGTGACGATAACTCACCTTGTAACTGCCAAACCGAACCATGAAAGCACTGGCCCGAAGCACTTCTCCAAACTCCAACACCTGATGCCATCAATGGACCATGACATAAATATCCAAAATACATAACACCCCTGAAGGTCAAACAGGTCAAAGTCAAAGTCCTTGCCAAAGTCAACCTTCCTGATTGACTCTACTCGTCGAGTCAACCCGTCGACTCGTCGAGTTCTTATACTCAGAAAACTCCCATAACACAACTCAACTCCAAGTCGCCCCAAGACTCGTCGATTTTAATGATCTCTGAATTCCATCCTGTCCAACTCACTGAGTCGCCAACCGACTCACTGGTCCAAATTTTAACCACAAGAGGTTAGGGTTCTGCGACCTGACTCGCCGAGTCCAAGAACAGACTTGCCGAGTCGAAGGCAATCTTCAACAGACTCACCGAGTTGTTCTTCCAACTCGTCGAGTCCATGCCCATCATCATATGACTCGCCGAGTCCACCCATGCGACTCGCCGAGTCCCTTCAGTCCTTCATCCATACAGAGGCTTTTCGAGACATGCAGGGCTCCAAAATGTAGATCCACTCTTCTATGGCATAAACCCTACGTAAAGTTGCAAACTTTACGTGAAACCAAGGAGTTAAAGGTCCAAATAACTCTAAGGCTTGGGTTTTAGACAAAGGGGCTTCACCAAGAACTCACTGACTCATGCTTTATGACATTCTGGACCAACACAAATCTAGATCTGAAGTAGCAACCTCAGATCTAAACTCCAAACCCGAAATAGGTGTCAAACATACCCACAATGGCCCCTAATCTCTTTCATGAATAGATCTAGATGCAAAAGAGTGAAGGTAACGGCTTATTACCTCCAAGATGTGCCCAAACTGAAGTAGATTATGGATCTACACCACTCCCTTGATGCAATCCTTTTTTGATCTTCAAGTTTCTTCCGCAAAAGACAACTTCCAAAGCTTCAATCTCCCTCCAAAGGCCTCACACACACGAGCTTAGGGTCTTCTGGTTCTCAAGGGAAATAAAGAGGCTGAGAGAAGGACATAAATTCCTTTAAATAGGGTGCAACCCTCGAGATTAGGGTTTTCTCATTCCAGCACCAACTCGTCGAGTATGACTTCTGACTCAGCGAGTTGGACACTTAACTCACGATCAAATCCCGCTCCGATTCGACGAGTAGCATACCTACTCGTCGAGTAGCTTCCTTAATTTACACTCTAAGCCCTTCACTCATACTTTTGGAATTTGGGATGTTACAGCAGAATATCTTCAAGAGTCTGAATAGTCCGCTTACTCTGCCTATCAGTCTACTTATGAAATGTTGTACTGAATTGGAGACGAGTGCCCATGTCGTTATGAAACCGCTTCCAAAATCTAGAAGTAAAGCGAACATCCCGGTCTGAAACCACTGATACCGGCACCCTATGACGTTTCACCACCTCCCGAACATAAATCTCAACCACTTCTCTACAGAAATACTCTCCTAGATCGGGATGAAATGCGTGCTCTTGGTAAATCGATCCACAATGACCCAGATAGAATCCACCCCGTGTGCCGCCCTAGTAAGCGTCATGATAAAAATCCATAATGATATCTTCCCATTTCCATATGGGAATCTCCAACGCCTGCATCTTGTCACGAGTTCGCTGATGTTCAGCCTTGACTTTCCTGCAAGTCAAGCACCACTCCACGTACCATGCTACATCCCGCTTCCTCAGAACTTGGCCCACACCACCCTAATACAGAACCTAGACTCTCCGATATAGAGTTAGCAATCCGCGGCTATCATAATTGAAGGAAGCCACCAGCCACACAATACGCTCACACTTTCGGTGCTCTTCCTTCATAGCCTCAACATGTGCCTCCGAATCCGCTCAAACAACGAATTAATCACGGTCATCCTCAAACATAGGTCTCTGATCGGAGTCGCAACCACCTTGATCTTGAGAGCATCGGCCACCATGTTGGCCTTTCCCGGTTAGTACAAGATCTCACAATTCACAGTTCAAGCATATTATAAACATGTATGGGTATTTTGGGATAACTTACTTGAGCTCGGCTGATTGCATACACCACACCCTTTCTTATTTTAGAAAATATTTTCTTAAATATGTTTATCTTTTGAAAACTTACCAAATCCTCTGTTTGAGTTCAGACGCACCGGAGAGTGTTCCCGAATCCCTCAAACCAAGACTCTGATACCAACTTGAAACATCCAAAAATTATGACCCAAAAATTTCATTTTTGATTTAATTAAAAATAGTATTCCAAAATATTGTTCATACAACCCAATAAAATAAGTATGTTAAACATCATAAAAATCAGTGTGTGTCCTATAAACAGAATCCATGTGGTGTGTGCGATGCAGTCAACCTGAGCTCTTCCCCTTGGAATCGGAAGTACCTGAAACACAAACTAAAAACCATAAGCACAAAGCTTAATGAGTTCCCAAAATACCATATACCAACATATCACATAATAGGCCCCGCCTAAAGAGATACGGGCCCGGCCCAATAGCCATACATACACAGTACATAAAAGTATTATACAGGCAACAAGTATATCAACATAATCAATCAAGGGTCAGCCTTGGTGCCTTAGACCCGCTAAACCGGTGATGAAACTCACATCGAAAAGCTGAATGAAACGAATGATCTTGCGCTGCTGGCCCTACAACTCCCCAAGATATCAATTTCCACATAAAAACTAATTAACATTTGGGATCTACGTTATAACCAACAGTCTCTACTTGGGGTAAAAAGACCATTTTACCCTTACCCTAGCTTGGCCTAAGAATGAAGCCCATAACCACAATCTAATGCGCCCAAAAGTTAAACAATTCCTCAAGGCCCAAAATATGGCCCAATTTCCAATTGGACCTAATTCTTTCATATGGGCGTTATCCCAAGGCCCAATAACATACTTGGACCAAAATCTACTAAAGTCAGATGACCCAACTTACCCTAATCTTCCAAGCCCAAACCAAGGCCCAAACCGAAAGTCCATTAACGAAAAGTCATCAGGTTGAGTACGTTGGGCGTACTCAGCTGGTACGCTTAGCGTATTGCATCGAGGGCTTGTACGCCCAATGTACTCAACCAATTCAGCTAACTTCGAGATTAAGCTCCTAATTCGTTAAGACTTTGCTCCATAATGTAGATCTGACCCCTCTAAGCTAAAATGCCATTTAAAGTTGCTAACTTTACATCCATGCATGACCATAAGAAGCTCAAAAGCTCAAAAGGGACCTAATGAAGGACTTAATGGATGCATGAAACCCCTAACTCCATAAAGTTGACACCTTTATGCCAAAGGAGTCCATGAAGACCTTGGATCTGAAAGAACAAACCTTTGGGATGCCCTAATCCCAACATCCATCCAAACAATGGAAACATAACTATTTAACCAAAAAGGAGATCTAAACATTTAGCAATCAAGATAAGAACTTGATCCCTCAAACTTCTTGCAAAATGGGTAAAGTTTCCAGATCTAAGACCTCCTCTCCAGGCTGAGCAACTTCTAGCTTCCTCAACTCCTTCAAAATGCACAAAGATGAACACCAAAATCTTTCCAAAAGCTCACACACACTCAACAATGGAAGATAGGACTCAATTTTAGGGTTTCTGGACATAATAGGCTGATAAGGAGGCTAACACATGGGACATAATGACATTATATAGGGCTTGCACCATAAAATTAGGTTTTTTGGATCTGACCATGTATGCTGTGCGCACCACTTTGTACGCTAAGCGTACGTGCACGCCTCCGCGGTCCTTAATGATTCACTTACCCCCCGTGTACACCAGGCTTACGCCCATCGTACTACCTCAGCAAGCCCATTCATGGAAGCCCAATTCTTTTAAGCCCAACAACAACTTTCATGATTAAAACAATAAATAAATGATTACATAAATAATTAATACCTTGGAATCATCGGTTGTTACAAAAAAATTATTATTATATTAATAAGAAATGACCTAAAATCAAAATCAAATTGTTAAACATTGGAAAAAAAAAAGAGCATCCTACTTACATATATAATAGCATCCTACTCATACCAAAACCACATATGTACACATAATACATAAGAGAATCAAATGTACATACTTTCACATACATATACCACATATACACATATACCACATATACACCAAATACACATACATTCACATACACACATAATAACATCCTAGTTATACCAAATACACATGCTTTCACATATATAGATAATAACATCTTACTTATACCAAATACACAAACTTTGACATGCATATACCACATATACACCAAACACACATTCATTCACATAACGTATAATAACATAATACTTAAACCAAATACATATACTTTCACATATATAGATAATAACATCCTACTTATACTAAAAATACACAGATTTCACATTCATACACCATATATACACCAAGCACATATACATTGACATATATACACCAAACTTACATAGATTCACATACATATATCAAATATACAAACATATGCAAAATTTCACAAAATTTATACAACTACACATATTTTGCAACTAAATTCGAATTTCACAGTAAATTGAAGTAAATAGAACCTGTGGTGGCGGAAATCAAAGAAATGGTGCAGTGGTGGCTATAGTCGCCGGTAGTGATAGCCAGGAAACTAAAGCAAAAACTGAAATTGATAATTTTTGCAATTAATCACTAAAATAACCTAAAAATCAATTTTACAAGAGAAAAGGGAAAAGGAACTAAGTTGGAAATACCTACCGTCGTTGGAGATTAGTCTTCAGTCACCAGAAATTCGTCCTCAGTCGCCAGTGAGATCTCTACTTTTCCCGCAGGTATCTTCTTCTCTGTGGTCGAAACTCCTTAATTTCGACAATAATGATGACGAATGCTTGTGAATCGACAAAGAAGAGGGGAAAGAAAAAATGCAGAAGCAGATGGAAGCGAAACAGAAGCAGAAAAGGAAAAGGTCGTCAATTTTTTTGGTTAATTGTGTCGACCTTTAGCGGAGACACCTTTACAGGCGACACAAGGGAATTTAGTGGCGACTCTTATCTATAGCGTCGACACTTTTGAGGGAATTATTACTGCGTCATTTATTCAACATTTAGCGACGACAGGGTTACGTCTTTAGCGGTGACTTGTGTCGTCGGTATTGGTTTTGTGCGTTCCACGAGTACCCCAACCATCAGATTAGAAACACGATTGAATAGCTCTAGTTTACCAAAACGTGAAAACACGGATCCGTATCATGACCCTTTTGCGGCGACACCAATAGCGGTGACATGTACATTTAGCGGCGAGAAATTGATATGTCGCAGCTAAAGGGCCATGTTGCCACTATTGGTGTCGCTGTTAATGGTTATATTTCTTGTTGTTTAAATTAGAAAGAAATAATTTGAAACATAAGAAAACATATTTAATAGTGCAAAATCCATCAAATCAAGAGCGTTTTCACGGTCGGACTTACCTGGTGTCCTATGGTGGCACAGTCCACCCCTCATGTCAATTACAAAATTTAGAGTAAATTCTTCAAAATCCGTTACAAATCCACCATTAATCCGTCACGAACCCATTGGAAATTCGTCACAAGTCCTAATAAGTGTAAATTAAATGTACATATGTTGGATTTAATGACAGAAATTTCCGTTGAAAAATGAGATTTTTTAGTAGTGCAACCCTGTAATATTTTTCCAGCTTCCATCACTGTGCGTTTTTTAAAATATTGTGATATAGAACAAATATGACTGTCAGTAGGAAATGACGAGATTTAGTCTTTATCCAACTTCATTTTTAGGACAAAAAATTATAAATTTGGACAGATCTAGTGTGACATCCCCATTTTTATGGTCAGAAAAAACCGATTTGCTTATGCTTAATAAATCAAAGTATTCTTTTTAAAAAGATTTATTATGCGGAATTTGCCCCAAAAACATGATAATAATATTATCAAAACATTTTTGAAGAAATGTGTTTTATTTATAAAACTCGGGATGTCATCGTCATTATAGAAACATAAGAATAAACGGAGATCTTACATTAATTTACACTAATTATCTACATCTCCTTTAATCTCTTAGTGTAATGTATCTTCGTATCGATATCTGTCATACAAATTAACTGAGTGGGTCAGGTTGGACAACCTGGTGAGTACATAGGGTTTTCAACCCACGGTAATATAGTTAATGTGTTTAATTATCAAACAAATAGTTAACCCAATTACTCATCCCCGTTTCTTATTTATTATTCCCTAAGGGGTTATCCTAAGGGTCATCACCTACATGGCGTTTACCAATCATTGCTTACATCACATTTCCTTGTATGCTTATTGCTAAGGACCTTTACTAAGCATCATCACCTACATCACATAGATAGTACGGTTTCAAGGATAACTCCCCCAATACGTGTCCAGTATGGGTAGAGTATCATCGCATGAATACATAGTTACTACATCACCTGAACTCGTAATTCATCACCTACAAGTTATGAGCCTTTCGATGTTTCCACATGACTTGTTTAGATTAGTCGGTGGTTTCCATCTATATTCTGGTAGATGACTACATCGCAACATCACAAGCCACGGCCTGGGCATCTCCTTGTCATCTCATATTTATCATCACATATTTATCATTACCTATCTACCATCACCTATCTATCACCTCCTTATCTAACATCCTTTATCACTACCCAATACATATTTATAGGTGTATAATAATTATATAATTAAATCAATTTAAATATCATCTCATACTATTTTAATTAACACATAACATTTTCAGCACATATAATAAGCACATAAAACAAATATTTATCTAGATACTTCAAATTTATGTGTAAGATGAAAGTAACTATGCACTCACTTGATAAAGTGATGTCTCGAAACTCGGACAACGCTTTGCTTTAGCACTCAGATTTTCCTTTAACGTGACCTAGGTTCAATTAACACTAAGTCTTAGGCTAAAATTCCTTATGAATAGAGATAGCCTAGATCCATTATTAATTCCAAAGTCTACTGATCTATAGTTGATAAGGGATAGCCACGTAGGATCATATCAGAGGTAGGGTCCGTTTGATATACATAGTATACTATTTGGAAATTCTACTTTAAACACCTTACTAAAGCTAGTATAGACATCATCCCTGTAAGTAGATCAATCTGTATAATGACTTGGAATTACTGATAAATCTTATTTATATGTTCATAATAACGACTATGACTATAAATATAAGTTACACTGAAGCGATACGAGTGTGGCTTAACTTACAGAGATTTATTGGACAAAAGTCCGAAATTTGCACTAGCAGAGCTTCTACTTGCTAGATATTACTAGTTCAGGGATTGCAGGGCTTCACCGCAGACTAAAACTAAGGGAAAACGAACTAAAGGTTGAAGGGACTCGAGAGAAATGAAACGGGAGAGTGTGAGAATTGAAATGGGGGCCAAAGCTCTATTTATAGCCAAATTTGGGATGCACGACGTGCAAAAAGGGTGCACATCGCACATTTTAAGGTTACGTCTCCCCAGCCACTTTGTGCCACGTGTCAGGATCTCCATGGTTTGCGTTTTCACATTTTAGAAATGTGCGGCGCGTACTTGGCGCGATTGCAAGGGACGCAAATCGCAAATTTTGTAAATTCCATAACTTATTCATACGGACTCCGATTTTGACATTCATTTTTTCCATACGTAGCTCTCGACGAGTACTACAACTTTTCTTTAGGCTTTATCGACTAATTCTGAATCTATTTTTAGCACTTATTTTTATATGATTTAATGATTTTGCAAAAATCATAACTTTATCGTATGAACTCCAATTTTTGTGTTCATTTTACCAAAATTCATATATTAAAGAGTACTACGACTTTCAGTTTGGTGACTTTATCCAAAAATCAACTATTCTCTTCATACAGTTTAACGTCACACATTTCATTTGCACGACTGACTTTTATATCTTTATAAAAATCATAACTAATATATACGGGCTCGGATTTCTACGAAATTTATATTTTTGAGATCGGACGACGTGTACTATATATATATATATATATATATATATATATATATATATATATATATATATATATATATATATATATATATATATATATATATATATATATATATTTCGGCACATTTATTTTAACGATTTGCAGATAATTCAGTTGATATTTCCTATTCCTACTACGAAACTTATACTATATAGTCTATAACACACACGACTATAGATTATCCTAATAAAAAATTTATTATATCTTAATTTTATAATATATATTTGCCGACCTTACATGATGTCTTATTTTAAAGTCCAAGGAAAATGACCCAAACCCTACGTTTAGCCTAATGAGCTAATTAATGGCTCCATACCATATCTTTTGTAGATCAAAATTATGTTTATTCTAAGTAATGCCCTCTTTCATATGTTTTTCATGCTCCCAACTACGTGATATTAAGTAAAAAAATGTTTATTCTTATGGTCGGAAATAGCCTTAAAATGTCAGCCTAATCCACTTTAATCCAAATACAGTCTTCTGGGATTTATCAAAGTCGACTTTGTTCGACATGAATGTTCTCCTAATGGACTCCTAAACGTATTAGCCGATTAGTAAATTATTAAATGATTACAAGATGGGTTCAGTAGAAAATCCAAATTAATGGTCTTGTTTTCATTTATCCAAATATCATTTAGTTAATATCAAAGTAAATTACATGGATGGTCCATGTAGATTTGGATAATTTGTGTGTTTGTTTCTTATTTTTTTTTTTTTTTAACTCACAAGGTTTTTGTGATTTGATTTTGTTTCATTATTAATACATAAAATATATGGAAAGACTAATTTACCCTTAGTAATGTTTTTTTAAACTTTTTTTTATTTATTAAAAAACTTGGTAATTAAGTTTATCGTAATACTTAGCTACTCAAGTACCTTAGCAAGCCGATATTGAGTACTAAAATACTCGGATTGCTAAACTCGCGAGCTTAATCGAACTTAGTGTAATGTACATATATGCTATTTTTTATAATTATTCATTTATAACATAAAGCTAAAAAAACTAAAAAGAAAGACATAAAGTAAATTCTTTCTTCCCTGGTATTTATAAACTTTATGACTGTTGGTCCATCCCAATTCCAAAAGAAACCCTTAATCCTTTATTCCCTTATTGCCTTATCCTTTTGCAAACGGCCACCACCTCCACTTACCGGCTGTCTCTGTATCATCCCTCCTCGTCGTTGTAGCTCCGCCATCCCTAATCGTCGACCTCCACTTCACCTTCACCGAAGGTTGTTGTGAACAAAACATACAGTTGAAGTTGTAAGTCCAAATTTCTTCCTTTTGTTATTGAGACCAATTCTTTAGTCTTTGACTCCAAACATAAAGTTTATTATTTTTTTTTATTGTTTTTTTGTTTACGTTAAATAGCGGCTAAATAGTTGTTGTTTGTTATTATTTCAACCGGTAGACGAGGCTAAGAATATTTGGTGCTGGGTTTGTCTCTTTTTGATGTCTTAAAAGTCGTTTTGCATTGAAGAATGCTTCTTTTTTGTATTTTGAAAGTATGAATGTTTTAATATTTCTTACTCAATTTAGTGATTTTATTTAAAAAAAAAACTTAGTCGAGCCGAGCCGAGCTCAAGACTGTCGAGTAGTTCACAAGCTTGAGCTTAAGCTTAAAAGCAAGGTTTGAGTCGAGTTCGAGCTGAGCTGGAAGCTCGAGTATTTTAGTCGAGTCGAGCTTCGAACGTTATAGTAGTCGACTCGACCCTGCTTTATTTCTTCCCTGCCAACAACTTTACACCACCACAGTCATCTTGTCGTCGCCACTACAACTAGGGCGAGGTTCATCGGTAAACCCATCCCTACCCAATGCTTTAATGACATTCACATCTGGCATCCTTCTCGCCTTTGTAACCCTAATGCGAATCAACACCACACCCCACTGATACAAAGATAAGAACAAGTTGGTTGAGTTTTACGATTTGAAGCCCAAAATAGAAATACAATCAAAATCGTCACCCATAGACGATTCGTCAATTTCTTTGCCTACGATGATTCGAAACCCAAATCACAAATCTAAAGAAATGGAACTTGCAAGAGACATTGTATGTCATCCCAAAACATCTTGCAATAAATATTGTCTTTATTCTTGTTTCTAGTTGAGGATGAATCCTGAGATTCAATCATAAAACTATGTCCGATTTAATCTATATTCACTACAGTTCTCTGCTCTTAATTATGAAATTGTGTCTTGTTCAGTTGGCTATGTCTTGTACTCTAGTTCAGATTCAATCGAGTCTATGAAAGTTCAAATTCAAAGCTATAAAGTTAGTGGGCGTGATTCTTTAGGAAAATAATATGGCGATTTAGATGGTTTTGATTTCAAAAATCGATTTCCAAACGACCAAAAAGGAGTTGGATTTTAGAAATCAACTTCGCATGTTTGTGGGCCAATCAGTTATCCCTTGGAGGTTAAAAACACAAACTTCTCAGGCTTGGCGGAGAAGATGAGAGATTTAGTTGAAATCAGAAGCGGGAGTCACATATATGAAACAAGAATGGAAGAGAGAAGTGGAAATACGAGGATGTGGTCAATGCACCTCCTGACCCTAAAGAAGAACGAGGAATAGACACAAAATTTATTAGGTAAGACAATCCAGTTACTTCCTAACGAAAATGGGGTGAGATGATTGATTGTTTAGTGTTCTTGTTCTTGGTAGTTGATACGTGAGAAAATAAAGAAAACAAGGAATAACCTATAAGGGAGGAGGGAATTATTCCCTCCCAACCCACTGTCACATAAATTTTTGTCTCTTCTTTTTCTTCATTTTTCCCAACCCACAACACACGGAAATCTTATCTTTCTCAACCCACTCAACCCATTTAATTAAAAAAAAAAATACAAAACAACTAAGATACAAGTTTTAAAACACATGGTACAAGAGAAAATAAGAGAGAGAGAAAGTAGAAAGAGAGGATGAAATGGGTTAGTAAAACCAATTAAACAACCCGGTGAAGATGGAGTAGTACCGACGGTAACTCTATTGCTAATTAAGATTTTACCTTGATTGTTTTGTATTTGTTTTTAATTGAATGAGTTCAAAAAGATAGGATTTCCGTGTGTTGTGGATTGGGAAACATAAAGAAAAATAAAATAGAAAAGCTGATGTATCAGTAAGTTCAGTGGGTTGGGAGGGAACGACTCCCTCCTCCCTAAGGCAGATGGGTCAATTGTTACCAACCATGAGAAAAGGGATGGGACCCACTAATTATATCAACATTTATTTAAATTTATTTGATAAAATAATAAAAGGTAAAAAAAGGATAAAATAGTTATTTTACGCCTAGTAAAGATCAAGATGCAACAAAAACAAACATTAGGACTATCCAAATTAAAAAAAAAAAAAATTAGAGACCAAACCCAAAAATTACCCCAAATGATATAGACTATTTGTGTAATTTACTCTTAATGTTATTATGTGTGTCCTTTTGGCCCAATTATTTTTAAACTCAAAATTTGTGATGTTGGGAGGTATATCAAGAATTAAAACTTCGAATTTGGATTATATTTTTCTTACATATCTCCCAGATGTTATGCTTCATTTTCATGATATCATAAATTAGATTAGCCGAAATTCAAGTTCTCATTCAAGAACTTGAGTGTGATAGATCGATTTATTCTCGACATGAAATTCTATTTAGTTTGATCTATTGTATCTCCCTTTAATTCTTTAACATCATATACTTAATAATTAATGTTGTCTTTGATTGAGGTTCTAACACGGTTTAATCATGTTTCATGTAAGAAATGCAATCCGAAGGTCTTCTTTTGTAACTTTTAGTACATACATGAAAGGTTAATGCAATTATCTTTTCATAAAACGTCATACTTTTTACTCGTTTGATACTTGGTCATTTTTTAATATACGGTACTAAACTTGTTGATGAACTATTTTATTTTATTTTTAAAAACGGCAATTTAATCTATTTCTAACTATCATTTATGTTTTAAGTGACTTGAATTATAACCTCTTAAAAATGAAACTTGAACCCATAAACTATTGATTACGGTAAATTTCACTTTTATTTATTTATTTGGTTTTCCATGGTACCAAGTTGGTTTGGCACCGTAAATGACAATTTGACTATTTTAGTACTCACTTCCACACTCTACTTTATTTTTTAGTTTTTTGAGAAATATTTTGAAGGCATTCATTAAGTTTACATCATAATTTTAATTTAATATTGTGTTATTTTTTGTCTTAAATTTGATACTATGTTTTCCAGTATGTTATAATTTTAACCACTTGACCGGTTAACCCGGTTACTTGCCGACGTGATATGTTGACATGTTAGTTTTTGATGACGTGACATACTGACATAATACGCTGACGTGTCAAAATTGATTTTTTTCCACAAAAGACATTAAGTTTTTATTTTTTTTTCGATTTGATATTAAGTTTAATTAATATTTTCAATTTTGACACTTTATTTTTTTGTTCTAAATCGAGTTTAAAATACACAAGTTTAAAATGAATTTAGAGGTTTGGAGGCGTGTAGTTGATGAAGTCCCAGAGATCAAGATCAGTGTGCAACCTGTGAAATTTTTATATCTAATATAATATTCATAATATTGTTAAGAACATCTTGAATCTCATGGTGTGACTACCATTAAATCATATTTTTCAGCTAAATATTTTCAAAAATATTTATGAAGGATAAATATGGCCACTATTACATGTATTTTAGTATTCACATTAAATTTTGGTATTTTGTTCTATATTTCTCACCTCTTCTTCAACTCTTCAAACAAACATTAGATACGACATCAATATATACCTAATATAATTATTTAATCGTAAATAAAAATATGTGTAAAATCTACAACAAAAAATAAAATAAATAATATTTCATAAGCGATAATTGATTTGTTATTCTTATTCGAACTTTATGGTTAGTTTGCTTTTCATGATATAACTAAAAATATTTATACATAACATATGCTTTGAATGCAAAAAAACCTTGTATTTATATAAAAATATGGTTTTTAAATAAAAAAATGTATTTATATGGTTTAAAATTTAATAAGAAAATATTAATACGGTTTTAAATAGAAAATGATCGTCATTGAACAAAATTGGAAAAATTATTTTCAATTTGGAACAAAAAAAAATAGTGTCGAAATTGAAAAAAATAAATAAATTTAGTGTCAAAATCGAAAAAAATGAAAACGTAGCGTCTTTTGTTGAAAAAAAAATATCAATTTTGACACGTCAGCATGTCATCATGTCATATTAGCAAGTAACCGGGTTGACCAGTCAGAATTGTAACAAATTGGAAAAACACAGTGTCAAATTTAAGACAAAAATAATACCGTATCAAACTAGAATTTGATATAAACTTGGTATCTTTTATGCTATTTACCCTATTTTGAAGCTAAACTCATGAACTATCTCAATTTCATTGATCCTTTAAATAATAGTAGACTAATCCAACATAATTTGTTGAGACACGTTCCTCTCATCAATAAAATTTTCTACTAATTTGAGAAGAATATCATGCTTCTCATTATTTTTCTTTAACATACATCTAAATGTTATTTATTAATATTTGACTTTAAAATTTTCAACTTATTTTTAAAGTCAATCATTTTATTCTTGGAAGTCTCATAAATTAATCACACAAACTATTTTTTAAACAGCTCTTTAAAACCTTCTTTGTAGAATAATTTGAAAAGAGTAGGGCCAAAATCTATAACCACTTGTTTGAGTAAAAAAGCCGAGGAATAGAAATGACATAATCCAATGCTATGGAAAGACAAATTAGGAGGGTGTTTGGGATTACTTTTGAACATCTTTAAAATGACATAATTTTTTTTCGTAGAAAGACTTTTTGCAAAAGAAGCTCTTTGAAATGTGTTTGGATAAGTAAAAGAACTTTTGGTTTAACTTTTATAGGTAAAACAACAAAAAGTCAGGTTTTTGTGACTTTTAAAAACTCTTTCTTTTCTTCTATGTCAAAAATCATTTTTAAAAGAACTTTTGAATTATTCAAACATCTTTTAGTTTTATTTTTGAGTTTTTGGAAAAGTTAAAAGCTAAAAGTTATATTAAAAGGATTCCCAAAGACCCTTAAGAAAAAGTTCCAATACCTCTTCGGAAACAGGATATCCAACTGTTGTATATGTTTTGTGCATATAATGAACGATAAATACACATTTATACATGACACCTAAAGTCCAACTTTATGAAAATTTAAAGAATTACTACTACTATACAAGATATCCAAATGATCGATTTTATGTATTTTACAGAGAATTCGTTTTAGACTTTAGAGGGCAATAATGTTACAAATTTAACCAATGCAACAACGGCATTTTGAGCTGCCAAAGGAGCAAAATTGGAAGCTTCATTAGAAATTGCAGACCCCCCACCAGCTAAATCAGAAAGAGCTCTAATTGCAATAAATGGGATTTTTTGTTGATAGCAAATTAGCGCAACTGCAGCACTTTCCATATCTATTGGGGTCACATTGAATTTGCTATTTAGAAAGTTTCTATAAGCCCCATTATCTACGAATATATTTGCACTTACACCCCTCTGAACTCTTGACACTTTAGGTTCCCTAGGTAAACAAATCGTACCATTTATACATCTCTCCAACTTAATGCCCTGTATAATCACATAATACAATTTAGTCCCTTTATTTTCTTTGTTGAAATAAATATTGGTTTATGAAAGGAAATATTTGTACCTCGAGTTGTTTGGAAAGTGTGTAGTAGTTGTTGTCAACAGGGACCCAAAATGCATGTTGTCTACTTTCAGGGGTTGTGTTGATGGGGAATATTTCTTCTGGCTGATACCAAACATTATTTAAAAGATTGTCTTTGATCTTGATTTGTTGTGTATTGGTGTCGTTATTGTAATCAGAAAACTTTAGGTAGCCAATGCTTCTTGTATAGTCGCCATTGGATTCCAGGGGTAACTCGCTTTGAGACCCTTCTCCATATCTCTGGATTGACAAAACATTATTTTATGTAAATTAATATGTTCTTAAGTGATTCGATACTTTTAAGTTTTAACCATTGTTTTGTTTGAAACTCTTCTCAGTCTTTGGGATAACGGTGGTTTTGGTTTTCAAAAATCAATTCATTTTCCGGTGTGATCTAGTTTCCGTCGAAGAAATGGTGGAGTGGGGGTAGAATGGGACAGTGCTGAAGGTAGATAGGAGTAAGAAAGGATGGGATGGGTAGGTAGAAGGTTTCTAGCGAGTAACAGAGGTTTTTGGCGGATCAATCGATTTCATCAACTTTGGATCTTCCTCCATCGATCTCTTGATGGTCGATTTTTTTTTTTTTTTTTTTTTTTTTTTTTTTTTTTTTTTTTTTTTTTTTTTTTCATGCAATGTGTTTGGGTTTGGTGGAGGTTTGTTGGAGAAGATGATATATTGATTTTGGCTTGGTATATATTGGTGATTAGCGGGAGAAGACGGAGTTGTGGGTTGTTTATCGGAGAAAACATGATGAGGGGTGGTGTGGAGTAATGGGGTGGTGTGACCCATCCGATTTAAATATTTCATTAATACCCTTTCCACAGTTGATTAATATCTTTTAATTAACTGATACTTTAAAAAATATAAAAGACATCAGTAAGGGTAACTCAGTCTCTTTAGAACAAATAGGAAACTAAGCGTGAAACATAAATATAAAATAGGGACGATCCAAGTTAAAAAAAATTGTTAGGGCCAAAGACACAGATTATCCTAAACCACATGAACCATACGTGTAATTTACCTAACATAATATATTCAATCTTTCATAATGTTTTGTAAGAGTCTAGACATACAATTTGTAGAGATTGGTTAATATAATTTTAGTTGTACATGATAATGAAAGAAATGAGTGAAGGTTAATTGACATTGGGTAATTTGTTTTTGCTTTTTAATTAAAAGTTTAAAATAATTTTACATTTATAATGGTTAATAACAAAATAATAAGTTATAAAAATCTTAATATAAAATGCATATATATATATATATATATATATATATATATATATATATATATATATATATATATATATATATATATATTCAGTTTTTTCGGTTTAGCCAAAACAATTAAAATTCAATCAAAATCAAAACAAATAAGGTATCCTTATTCGGTTAATCAAAAGAAATAATACGAACCAAATAAATGAAACATCATTTTGTTCGGTTTAATTATTCAGTTTTCATTTTTTATCATACCTTTAAAATCGGCCACCATATCCAAAATCACATCTCCAACTTATTTTATTTTGCTTACAAACTTGGGCCAAATTTCAAAACTTTTTTCAAATTTGATAAAAAAATTACAAAATCTTCCCAATTTTTTTTATTTTTATTTATGTTTTTAAAAGTGTTTTTTTTTTTTTTATCTTTAAAACTTAGAAAAGTATTTTTTTATATAACTCCTTAACTGTTCTTTAGAAAATACTTTGTACAACTTTTTCTTACAATTGTTTTTATACATAACTAGTTTTTTTGCAAATTTAATTTTCTTACATATAACTATTATACATGTTTTTAGCATATGATTTAATATTTTTAACATTTTTCATTATAATTAATTCAAGTTGTTTGATTTGATTTTCAATCAAACATTTATTATGTAATACTAGATATAAATTCAAATATTTTTTGAGGCCGTCTTATTTTTATTTACATAATTATATAACTTTGTTTCACTAAATATGTAACCATATTTTCGTTCTTACCTGCCATACCCATAGACCAGTATGAGCCCAAAACTCGGGGATGGCCACATCTCCGATTTCAAGTTCAGTATTTGCATTTCCCGCAATTCCAAAGTGTATGACTCCTTTCACGTTAAACAGACTTAACAATAATTGTGTAGTAATCCCTGCGTTCAGCTACACAACCAAATAATAGAGACATCATTACGTACATGTTAAATACAAATTAAGAAAAAGAAAAGCAAAACAAAAACAGTATATATAGGAGCAAATGCAGTCAAACGAACCAATTCTTTTTTAAATATTTGTTACATATTGTCACATACCATGGCTAATCCAGTCATGACAATGATGACCCTTTGATTTTCTAGAGTTCCTATACGAAACCTTCTTCCTGTTAAAAATTAAAGAAGTAAAAAAAACCCCGTTAGGTTACAAGTTACATATTCACATATTTTGATATTGTGATATAACTAATATTTCTATCGGGTCTTTGGATGTGCATGTAAACTGAATTTGAAGTTGTAATAAGTAATTCTGAGTGTTTCGATAACATATTGTGATTCTAAGTATTTAAGGACAAAATATCATGTTTGGATAAACAAATAAGAAATTGTTATAGGAAAATTGATTCCTAAGATCAATGCATGTTTCATGTGTATCTCTTGCTAATTTAACTATCCAATTATTTGATTCTTAGTCATTTTCAAAGCGTACCACCAAAATTGCCCCATGTCTATACATATATACATATACACACATACATATATAACATAATCGTATCAACTTACCTGAAATATCAATATAAGGACGTTTTTTATTTGCTATGAAGCTCGATGACTGCAAAAGTGGATTCATTTCGAAGCTATTGGGCACGACAATACCATATGAACCAACCTTGTTTATCTTATCAATGTCTTTCAATAAACTCTTGGGAACCATACATTCAACTCTATTCACCAAGAAACATAACCCTACTACAAACCATCCAAATGTCTTAAAGAAAGCCCTCATATTTCTTTGTGTGTATGTGTGTGTTTTCAGCGTGCTTTTACTTTGTGCTTGGGTGTTAAGGACTTAAGATTGTTCAAGAGATATTCTTATAGAATTAAGTGGATGATATGGAAAGAGTGAAAGTCGGAAAAGTTGGGAAGTCCGTCAACTATGCAGTTCCTAGTTGGCGGATTGAGTGTACAAGTGGTGGATGAATTGTTTGGCAGATACGGTTTACAAGTCAGGTCTTGTAAAATTACTTATATTTTTATCATAGAATTATATAACACATGACAGATTTTGTAATTTTTATGACAAATCAAAGGTCATTTTGTGTATATTAGTCAATAATATATGATAGAATTTTTTTTTAAAGAATATTCAGCATGTATTTTTTTAAACGAAGAATATTAAAAACTATACAAAATTACATAAATGGTCCTTGTAATTGGCAGAAAATACTATCGCAAGTCCATTTGAGGAATTTTGAACATGGATAGTCCTTGAGAATTTAAAACGTTGCACGAATGGTCCTTAAGACTAACAACGTTAAAAGTAAATGTGAAGTTTTAGTAAAATTACTAATATATCCTTCCTGTCCTATTTTTCTTAACTAAATTAAGAAAAAAATAAAGTCATATCTCTCTCCGAGACACACGCAAACCCCTTCTTATCTTTTTTCCTTACTTCTCCATAACGATCACCAACATCGCCTCCTACTGACGACCACTTTCCGCTCTAACCCCATCCACCGATTCCTATTACAATGTCAACAATCGTCTTCACACGCTAATCTCATCATCCATCTACCAAATCATGTTTACAATATCTATAATATCCTCAAAATGGGACTATGAGATTTCCCTTTTTAATGAAAATAAATACTTTGAGAATAAAACTAATAATTAAATTTAATTAAAATAAGTCAACCAAAATGTGGAAATAAATAAGATAAATTATTAGAAGGAAGTTTAAAGTGATCAAAGTGTTTAGAAGATAAATCATGGTGTTTAAAATGAAGACTAAAAGATAGAGGGGCTCTTTTTGCTAAAACCCTTAAACATGGATTCGATCAATCATTGCCTAATTTTTGGGATCATTTTGGTAATAAACTTATATTTAATGTTTTAAGTTATAATTTCTAAGTTAAATATGTCAAAATATGACATCTGGGAAAGATTTAAGTTTTAGGGGCTAAAGTTGACAAATCCGTCAAACTTGGGCGCTAAATTTCAAAGTATTTTGAACCTACTTTCTAGAAAGTTAGTAAATTATGGACAAAAGTATTAGTAATGAAACTTTGATTAATTTACTACTCAAATGATGTCCATTTGAGAGAATACAAAACTAGAAAGTCTAATGTGCAAATAAATGTATTAGCTAAACTAGTTAAGGGTTTTCTCACATTGTGAGAAAAAGGTTGAGAATTGAGAGGGAGGAAGACTCCACGAATGCTGATTTAGAGTGAAGTAATTATAGGAAGAACTAGGGTTTAAAGATAGGAGTCCATAATAATTATGAAGAATAGATCTTTATATGTAGCTAGTGGTTGAATCTAGTGACATTCCTATAATACAAACTCCTAAACTCCATGGAATCTAACCATAATTGATTATTATGGAGTTTGGTAAGTATTTAGGGAACTGGAAGCTTTATTCATGGCGGAATCCTAAGTATTTTAATCGAATGATTATCATGATTGAATTAACTTTGTTTCAATGATTTTTAAAACAAATATAAAGTTAGATATTCATAAATCACCACAAGATTAAATATTTGGACACAAATTGAGTATAAGCTTGTTTTTAGGGATTCAATGGTAAATAATGAGATTATGAAATTCCAATGTTTTGATTAAAATTAGTTGAAATCATCATATGTTAGAGAACTAGATCATGCAGATGGTTGGTTTGGTTTAGGTGGTTTAGGAATGGGTTGATGTAAATGATTCCGAAAGATAATTGAAAACTAATTTTGTAAAAAGAAGTTTTGAGTTACATCAACTCTAGAATCATCAGAAAAACAATTACAATTTATTTAGTTATATTGTTTCAACCTATCAACTAATTACTAAACCAAATATAATCTCTCAATCCTATGCTCCTAACATGTTTAATGTGCTTTGCCTTGCTCAATGCCTTGGTAAAAGGATCAACTGGATTATCCTCTGATTAACTTGATTCACCAAGAGGTCGTCATCTTTGAATATTAAAAGGTTCCTAAAAAAATATAACATTTTTAATTCCAATGACCAAAAGTATCAAAATTGCTAAAAAAATGAGAACCAAAATTGACAAAAAAACATACAAGTTTACTATTCATAAGGAACATTCTTTATATATATATATATATATATATATATATATATATATATATATATATATATATATATATATATATATATATATATAATGGATAATTAATCACATTTTCTTAGGCCACATGATTTTATACGAACAAAAAAACAACTATATGGCATTATAAAAACATAAATAATATATTATTGTTTCTAATTTAACTCATTCTAGAAATATAAAACTAATATATTATACCAAATTACATATTAATTTTGATCATTGTCTTGTAAAAAACATTCACAAATATGTCCCATTAAATCATCTTGAAGTGCATGATGCACTTCACTATCACTTAGTTCAACGTTTCTTAAAATTTGATATTGAATTTCCTAGGTTGGTCCTCGATGTACACGTATTGGAGGATCAACATCATCTGAACAATTACTAATCGTTTTTTCTTCGTCCTCTATGATCATATTATGTAATATAATGCATGCATACAATTATATCTTTTATATTCTTGAGTTGCCAAGATCTTGCTGGTCCTCGTAAAATTGCCCAAAGAGATTGAAGAACACCAAAAGCTTTTTCGACATCCATTCTTGCACCCACTTGGATTTCTTTGAATTTTGTCCTCTTTGGGTCAACGGGATGTAGAAAACTTTTAACTATAGTAGCTCATTCAGTATATATACTATTTGCAACATAATAACCTTTATTGTATGTAATGTCATTCACCGTGAATATGCATTTTGGAGCATACCATTGTAATAACGGTGATTAATAGATTACATTCATATAATTATTAAATCCTGCCACCCCAAACTATGCATGCCATATCCAAAGGTCTTATGATGCAACTGCTTCTAGCATAATTGTTGGACACCCTTGATCACCCTGAGTATATCGACCTTGCCATGCAACGGGACAAATTTTCCAAGGCCAATGCATAAAACTAATACTTTCAAACATGGCAGGAAATCCATGTTTTTCCGAATGTTTTTGCAATAACTTTTGGATATCATTAGCATTAGGCTTTCTCATGTAATGGTTTGAATAAACCCTAGTTTAACATCTACAAAATTTATGTAGACTTTGATTGATTTTGTTTCACCAATTCGTAAGTATTCATTAAAAAGATCAGTCGTTGTGCCATATGCTAAATGGCGTATGACAGCCATGCATTTTTGTAATGGGAAAAGACATGTTATACTAAAAGCATCAAATCTTTGCTTGCAAAAGCTTGGTTACATAAATCAGAAGATAGCATCAAGGGCACAACACAACGCAACAAGGAGTTTTGTCAACGTATCAACAAATACTACCAAAGTTCCAACACGACGGACACTATAAGAGCTCAAACAAATCTAAAAACACATTGGCATTACATGAACCCACTAGTTGTAGCATTCAATCAAATTTATTTAGTGTTGAAAAGTCAACACCTAAGTGGATTGTCCGATGAAGATTTAAAAAATGGAGCTTTTGAGCATGATAGTGCAAGATATTCTACAGATTTCAGGCATTATCACGTTTGGAATTTGGTCAAAAATGAACCCATATGGAAAGTCATGAGCACTACATCCGAGGCATCTAAATCTTCATCTAATGCACAATCTGTTATCAACTTGGATGATAACGAAGATACAACTCGTCCAATTGGTACGAAGGCAGCCAAAAAGGCTATAAAAGGTAAGGTTTCCAAGTCCACCTCGTCATCAAGTAGTCGACTTGATGAAATACTTGAAAAACATGTGCATAATAAAAAAAAACTATGAACCTTATAAAAAATCTTTGGATTTAAAAAATGCTTTAAAACAAGAAAAAAATCAAACATGACGAGATGTCAATCTTCTTCTTGGACAAGAGTACCATGTCATAGAAGGGACAAAATATTTAGGGGAACCGTTGTGAGAAGATAAAAATAAAATACAATATTTTGTAGTTATTGTATTTTGTAGGTATTTGAATTTTAGTTAATGTATTTTAATTATAGTATATCTTTGTTTTTTTAATGAATGCATTTTTCATTTTTTTTTTATTTTTTTTTAATTTATGTTTAGCTATTAAATAAATAAATGTTTTTTAGCTATTAAATAAATAAATATATTTTAGACAAAACTGCAAAAATGGTCCCTGTGGTATGCAAAATTTTGGGGTTTTAGTCCAAACAGTGACTTTTTTGGTTTCGTAGTCCTTTTGGAGTGGTTTGTTTGTGAAAATGGTCCCTTCGAAAACTGAAATGACTATAATACCCTTGGGGTATTTATTTTTCATTTTTCTTTCATTATTCTTAAAATTTAATATTTATTTATTTATTTTAACAATTAAAAAAATAAAAAAGGGCTCACCTCTCTCTCTCTCTCTCTCTCTCTCTCTCTCTCTTCGTCCTCCCCCAGATCACCATAAAGAATCTACACACATATACATACACACACTCGACATATACAAGCAGTCGCCACTTGTTAGCCTTCAATGACTCCGGCTCGATCCTCCCACCATCGATTTCATTCAACAACGCATCAAAAGGAAGCTCGAAGATTTCAGACGATGACCGCTCCTCCTCCGACTTAGTCTGCGTCAGGATGAGAAGAAAAGATCCTAACCCCACCTTCTCTTCTTCTTCTACCTGATCCGACGGTGGAAGGGCAACGACAGGTGGCTATAGTTGGTGGATGTGGGCAGCCTTGCTGCTTAATTTCTGTTGGTGGATGCTCGACGAGGGACCAAGACGAAGCAGAAACGACGATGGCGTTTGGTGGTGCTGGGTTACGACAAGATGGAGGCGTTTGGTGGGTTTTGCCAACAATCACAACGAGTAATTTGAAAGAACAGAAATAATAAGGTGTTTTCTTGATCCGATGTCTTCTATCCCTGATTCAAGATTTGAAATTTAGACCACAAAATTTGAAATCGAACATCTAAATATATCTCTATTTGGGGTTCTTAAGATCAGTTCAAATAACAACGAGTAATTTGAAAGATTTGTATCAAGAAAATCGAGAAAAGCTTATTGTACCTTATGCCGATTAATGAGGTTTTTCCTTTGTTTCCTTTCTTTTCAGAAGAGCTCAACGAGAGAGAGGGCTGGGAGGAGCAAGGTTATGGTCCGGAGGTATTTGGGAAGGGTGTTTGCTGGTGGTGGGTCACGACATGGGGAGGTGGAGGAGGTGTTCGAAAAATTAAGTGGGTTAAGATGGTGGTGGTTGTTTCCTCCGATCAGTAGCAAGAAGGGGGAAGAACATGGAAAATGCGAAAAGGGGGAAGAACCGGTGCTTTCTTTCTTCAAATGGAGAGAGAGAGAGAGAGAGAGAGAGAGAGAGAGAGGTGGGACCTTTTTTATTTTTTTAATTGTTAAAATAAATAAATAAATATTAAAATTTAAGAATAATGAAAGAAAAATGAAAAATAAATACCCCAAGGGTATTATAGTCATTTTAATTTTCGGAGGGACCATTTTCACATACAAACCACTCCAAAAGGACCACGAATCAAAAAAAGTCACTGTTTGGACTTGTTTCCTGAAAAAATGCAAACCACAGGGACCATTTTTGCAGTTTTGTCTATATTTTAATATGTTCCATTGAACTTATAGAGTTTAATGCATTGTAGGATAAAAATGAATATAGTTGTATGAAATAGTGAATGATGATGTGGCACTCCATTGAACTCTATAGAGTTCTATGCATTGTGGATACTCTAACTATGAAGGAGAAAATAGGTTAACTGAAAACACCAAAATCTAGAATAAAATTTACAATTTTGGTCGGACGCCTATTGCCTGAATACCTTCTTTTTCTCAACTTCGAATCGGCGTCAGCCACCATTGATTTTGTGGTGTCACCGCGATCACAATTATGGTTGTCTCTGATCTCCAATTCTTGCAATCTGTTCTTGACACTTCTTGGGGTCACTTTTTAGTCATCTCCCAACTCCCACCATTGTTTGTTGCTCGCATCATATATGTCTCTATCATTCGGCGACCGAACAACAACAACTGGCCTGAGTTGGGAGATGTTTTGTTGCAACACCATTGTTTTGTTGCTTCTCCCAAGGAAGAATGAAGCAGCCAATGAGAGATGGTCGATGGATAAGCATGCAAATGCTTAAGTGAAGGAAATTGTCAGACTTTACGGTGTTCCTCCAAAGATTATACCAAATCGTGATAGTCGTTTCATGTCAAGGTTTTGGAGGAGTCTACAAGAGGAAATGGGTACGAAGTTGTGTTTAAGTACAGTTTATCATCCACAAACTAATGATCAGAGTGAAAGAATGATTCAAACACTGGAAGACATGTTAAGAGCATACACCCTAGAGTTCCAAGGTAAATAAGATGAGCACTTACCCTGGTAGAGTTTTCCTACAACAATAGCTACCCTTCGAGCATCAAGATGGAACCTTATTATGCTTTGTATGGACAAAAGTGCCGTATGTTGTCTTGTTGGCTTGAGGCTGGAGAAAAGCAGTCCCCGAGATAATCCAGCAGGCTGCTGAAAAGCTAAAGGGAATTAGGGAAAGGGTGTTAGCAACTCAAGATTGTCAAAATAGCTATGCTGACAAGAAAAGACGATTGATGACATTCGAAGTTGGAGATTCGTTTTCTTAAAGTCTCACCATGGAAGGGACTTATAAGATTCGGAAAGAGAGGAAAGTTGAGTCTAAGGTTTATTGGACCACTTAAAGTTCTTCAGAGGATTAGGAACCAGACTTACAAGCTAGAACTACCTAAAGAACTAGATGGTATTCATAACACTTTCCATGTGTGTTATCTGGGGAAGCTCACGGGAGAAGTTCCCGACATAATTCCAATTTTCAGAGTTAAGTATGGATGAGAATAAGAGACTAATCGAAGAGCCCGAGGTAAATGTTGACCATGAGACTAAGAAGTTACGACACAAGATGATCGACTTTGTGTTTGGGCGTTGGAAACATACGAACCAACCGAACCTCACCTGGGAAAAAGAGAGTGACATGATAAGTCGCTATCACATTTGTTTGTTGATGCATGATTCCAATACAAAATCATCCTAAGGGGAGAGAATTGTAAGGCCCGTGTTTTTGAGCTAAGAATTGGTATAATAATGTAATAGTCAAGGTCAACCATTGTAACCTATTTTGAAGTAATAAAAAGGAATAACATGGATATTATGTGAATTATGTGATTTTATGTGCTTATATACTTGTTTATAAAAATATGATAAATTAAGAATGAAAATAAGCATCAAAAAATAAAATGTTAGATAAACCTGATACCTATGAAGAAAGTTGTAATGGTTGTGACAAGGATTTCGGAGATATAAAGAACGCCGAAATCCAAGTTATAATGAAGAAGTTATGGGTTATAGAAGTTTCACAACAAAACCGGCACGACACTGTGTGACGTAAAACATAAGTTTACGATACAGTACTTTTTAGCCTTAGCGGTCAAAACGAATGTTGTATTATCCGTTAAACCGAGAGCGAGCATAAAAAGAACACCAAAATCTGACTTCGTATGAGGAAGTTATGATTTTTCCAAGTTTCAGCGTAGCAATATGCAGCCCGGAGTTCGAATAGTAGATCAACCGATTTTTAGTCGACATAACCTAAATGATAATCGAAGGTCTTGGTAAAAGGACATACAAAAATGGACGTCGGATGAAGAAGTTAAGAATTCTTAACGGACTTTTCCTGTCCCGAGCTGTTAAAAATATAACTTTAAAATTAAAATCAAAATTAGCTGGCATAGTCTAAAGGAAAGTTGTAGAGTACGTCTCTACCTACACGAGGATATAAAGAACATCGAAAAAGAAGCTCGTATGCAGGAGTTATGAATTTTTGAATTCGGGATGGTCAAATGCGAGTCTACGAGGGGGAACGCCCTGCACAAAGGAGAAGAGCATGCAATGTTCCCGTACATGGCCTCGGATGGTCCACGTCACCCCAGCCAGCTGTAGAAACCTGTTCGCATGAAAAGGCTGTGTATGAGGGAGCGTCCCGCATAGCTAGAACGCACCGTGTAGATCCGAAGAGTGCCCTGCGTACCGAGGATCTTCGGCCTATAAATAAGATGCGAGCCCAGTCGAGTTTTTCACACCCTTTTCCACCTCTTTCTCTCTCCAAACCTCCCAAACACCCTGAAGCCTAGGAAACCTCCATAGCACTAGAAGAAAGCCTCGGAGTGCCCAAAGGCTCCAAGAAAAAGATTTTTTCGATTTTAAACTCTGCCCGCGCAGAACCCGGTTTTCAAGCAAACCTCCCGGTTTCATCAAAAGAAATCATATTTTTAAGAAGCGAAGCACTGTTCACTTTGGAATCACCACCTTATCAAGTGAGTGTATAGTCACTTTCATCTTACACATAGATATGAAGTATTTTATATAAATTACGTGCAATGTGTATATATTATATGTTTACTTGAGATCTATGCTAGATGAAAGATCTAAAACTCTTTTTTTCATATCTGAACTTTTCTTTCAAATCCAAACTCTTTCTTCCAGATCTAAACTTTTTCCTTCAGATCTAAACTTTCTCATTTCAGATCTAGACTTTTTTTTTTTTCAGATCTAAACTATATATATATATATATATATATATATATATATATATATATATATATATATATATATAATGCTTTGAGATCTATGTTGTATGAAAGATTTAAACTTCGTTTTTCAAATCTTAACTATATATGTATTTTATATCTATAAATCTGTTGGGTAAAACATGGGTAGATGAAATAGTTGGTGTGTGATGAAATAAAATGATGAGAGGCCTCAATATTGACGATGATCCAGTCATTTAGCGGAGTATAGATGAGGACCACAGACTTTTCTAGATAGTCTAGTAGGACGCTAGCAGGCTCGCAACCTGTAGGTGTTTATTTGAACTAAGTGTTCACCAGGTGAACTCCATCCCCCTCATGGTTGCCTTATTTAACATAAACTGTTGAGGTATCCCATAAGCACTGTTGTTACCCCGATGATAATCCTTAGTCTAGGTCCCTTATATTAGATGTTTTAGGGACGTAAAGTGAGAATAACGGGAACGGGTAATCGGGATTGTTTGGTTTGATGAAATTAGTAAACTTATTTATTGTTGGATTGAAAACCCTATGTGCTCACCAGACTCCTAAGCATGACCCACTTAGTTTCTTGTATTACAGGTAGTGGCAAGAGCATAGTTGGATGACTTGACGAGAGTATTATGGATTATAGGCCAATAGATATAAATAAATGTTGTAAAGCCTATGTTGTATTGTTTAAGCTTTTGATCTGTATTAACGATGACATCCCGATGTTATAATATAATGAATTACATTTCTTTGGAAATGCTTTGATAAATATTTATCATATTTTATTTTGGAAACAAATTCCGCAACACTTTTCTTTAAAAGGTTACTTTGATAAATATTTATCATATTTTATTTTGGAAACAGATGCCTCGTATGAGCCCTGTCTACAAAATCTGATCGACCTTTGTCAAAAATACCCAATCTTCATGTACTTGAAGCAGGTATCAGACCGATTGTGGCTTTTGAAGTAGGAGGGACTACTCCAGCTTCAGAAAGCTTGGAATCAGATGTAGGGAATTCTGATTGTGCATGTGTAGAAACGAAAGGGATTTCAAATATGACTCGTGAGCGTGTCCTAGGGGCTTCAAGGGACTTTCTTCAATACCAGCAACATCTATTTTTTGAGAAGATGGAAGTAGATTATAAGTAGACTCCCCGTGTGTATGTGTGTGTAAGTGATTTTGAAGCTCTGAAGGGTACTTCAGAATAATGCCCAGGTGGGGTATGTTGTAACCCAGAGTTAGGTCGAATGTTGATTTGTGAATCTATTTAAGAGGATTCACCAGCTTTGGTTCTTTTTTATGCTCGGACTTTTGAAGGGGATGCCTTCTGTTTGGCAATTTGTTTGATCCACCCTCCAGAAGTGGTAGATTTATTCTCATCCAAGATTATATGTTCCAAGATCGGGGCAGGTTGTGTTGGGACAAACAAAATCGATATCTCAAGATGATGTTTGAGATGTGGTTATTTGGATGGAACAGTGGACAACATATGTTCAGGTAGACATCTAATAGGTCCGAAAGTAGACTGAATCAGTAACCTATAAGTCTTAATAGTTTTGAAAGAGCAGTATACCCGTCGGATTTCCGAGTTTAGTGGAATGGCTTCAGATCTCCTAGAGTAGAGTTGTTGTAGAGTATGAGCCCAAAATATGAGAATCGAAATTTTGTTAGGTTTCCTCTTGACTGTAAACTTGCAAAAATCTTTCCATAGAAACTCCGGTAGGGCAATGAAGTTAGCTCTTTCGATGAAGATATTGTATACCACGTACAACCAATCTTTGCTCATGGTTTCTTGTTACACCCCCAGACCAAGGATGGCGGAAACGTCCAAGGGTAGAGGACTTTATGTATAGTATCACAACAACAAGTATAATAGTGCTCAAAGTAAATACAACCATTATAAATATAATTGAGAAAGTTGCATGATTTCAAAAGTTACATGTTTCAAAATCGATTACAAAACAATGACAAAATGTTTTGATTAACGCCGAAGCGTTCCATTCTCAAAAGTTGGTAGTCACCGATTTCTATTGATTACCTGAGAATACAAGTAAATTTTGAAAGAGTGTCAACAATTAATTTGGTGAGTTCATAAGCTTTTGGATGTAGAGTTTGAAAACCTTTGTTTGTAAATGTAATGTATACTAAAGAAAAATCCAATATTTTTCCTTATAAAATGTTATGTAGTCTTAATTCCCAAGACCGAATGTATGTGTGTGCTTTGTACTTTGTAACGATGTATGCAATTTTAAATAGATAAAACCCCTTTTTAAAGTAGAAATTCCCGTAAACTATATGTGTCGTTATCTCCCTATGTGAGTTGCTATAACCATATTATGACAGAGTAGACCTGCTGCGACGTTCTTTAGACATCGGAACTGTTATGACATCTGTCACCCCCGACCGGCCGGCCGGGCTGTTGCAAGCAACTTGGGTGTGGGTTGTCAATCCCAATATATATCTATATACAATTAACACGCTCTCCCTACAAGAGACTCTAGTTATAACTTACAGGAATTTTAAGTATCACTTAGAAAGCCTTTTTGGGGTATGAACTCACCTTGAGTGATTCCCTGAGATGGATGTTGGAGAGAAGAGGCTTCCAAGTCAAGAACACTTAGAGAAAGCTTGAGGATTTGAAGATCCTAAGAACAAATATGATGATATTTGTATAAGAAATCCATGACTTGAATGAAGAAGTGTAGAATATGCAAGAGTGGGAATGAAAAACTTACCAAGAATGAAGTAAAAGCAAAATCCTTCCTGGAGAATCTCGAGTTCCAGAGAGTGAGAAGAGTGGGAGGGAGAAAAAGTGTATTTTTGGTGGATGTGTTTGGGGTTTTATAGGTGAGGATTTGGAGATCTAATGAGTGGATTTAGGCAAGTAAATCTGATGGAGTGTTGGGAGAAAGATATGGATTTGACTAGGTAAGGTGTGAATAGTGACATAAAGCATGAATAGTGACCTGAAGTTGTCATAACTTTATGGGAAAGTTAACCATTCTTAGATAGTGTCTTGTATAAGAAATCTTATATATAAATTATAATGAAGATTTTCCCAAAATATGATTAAAATATGAATCTATGGGGTCTCATATGTCAAAATATGAGTTTGGGTGAAAATTCCCCGTTAAAATCATGAAAAACGGGCCTAAAATGCGAAACTACTCGACAACCGGGAAGAAAGAAGCGAATTTGCGAGGGTTCGGTTCATGTTGTTAAGGACTGAAAGTGGGTTTGGTCCGAGAAGCTCGCAGGCGAAGGTGTATGGGAAGCATAGGCGAAATGAACCGAAAGTAGGCGAAGCTTCGGTCCGAAGGGGTTGATCCGAAACAAAGTGAATAATCCGAATCGAAGGTGAGATGAACCAAAGTAGTTTTCGGGCTGAAGGGTGCGTTTGGTCTTTAAGGGGAGTTCGGTTCTTAAGTAGCTTTGGTCCTAAGAGGTTCGGCTCTAAGGTTCGGCTCTAAGAGGGTTTGGCCTTGTATGGCTGTTTTTCGAATAATCTTCCCGTTTTGAGTGGTTTTCGACTAAGTTAAGGGTCGGGATGACCCGATTGTTCATGAAAAGTTGAAAGAGATTTTGAGAGAGATATAGTGAGAGATATTGAGAGAGACTTTGTTTGTGACTTTTGCTAGTGTTTAGCCTCTTAATGCAAGGTTTGTAAACCCCATCACTACAAGAAAAAGACCCTTTTATGACGCGTAAAACACGACGCTCTTTGATTTATGTTACGCATTATAGAGCGACATTAAAAAAGTGTCATCTCTTCAAAAATTTTAAGGATTTAGGTCGTTCATTACTGAGTGCCCTTAAATTAGTGTCTCATGTAAAAATATTAAAAACACGGAAGGCACTTGTGTGTCGTCTGTAAATGTCTTTTTATATATATATATTTTTAAGAAACGCGCTTCTGGGAGGCAAAATGAAATCTCTAAATTTTTTAAACCCCCACCTTCTTCTCCCTCGTCTCCACCCCTCATCCACATCCACTACCTCCAATCCTCATTTCCTCTTCTAGCCTCAAACTACAGCGATGCACCTTCCTTCTCGAAGAATGCTTCATTTACCACCATCGTCCGATTATGTGAGCCCAAGGAATTGACGGAGACGAAGAAAATTATGGATCATTTGCTTGACATCATGTTTAAGGTTAAGGGTTTGAGATTTCTTCCAAATCGACCCTCACACTAAATGGTTCGATCTCCTCTCTTTTTACCTTGTTCCCTCTACTGATGCCTCCACCTTCTACCATTGATGTTGATCTTTGAATTAGCAACAAGAAACCCTAGGGCCTCCGCCTTCACCCACCTCCAGTGCCTCCAACAAGAAGCCCTAGGTCCCCCTCCTTCACCCACGTTCTCACAGTCGATCGTAAAATCAGTTTTCAGGTTCTTCCAAGATTCAACTAATATGTAGGTGGAGGTATGTTCTGATTTCGTATCAAAAGACTTCACTTTCAGGCGGAACAAAAACCTAGGGCTCAAATCGATTAATTTGTAGCAAGAGTCAGACATAAGCTCAAAACTTGGCATGGAAAGAGTCTCGAAATCCAGTTCAGGTAAGTTATTCAACATGGATTGTCTATCTCCTGCTTCTTCTCTCAAATTAATAGCAGCCGGCAAAAGAACTTTGAGAATGATATCTAGTGCTTTCTTGATTTTCACCCAAATTGTGATTTCTTCTTATGTTATGATAGGTTTGTTCATTAAGTTTCTACCTTTACACCAACGAGGGTGGAGCTAGAGAGAGAGTTTATGGTGTGCAATTAAAGCTACACATTTTTTTCGTGCAGTTAGTCTCTCTCTCTCTCTCTCTCTCTCTCTCTCTTTCAGGCTTTGATGTACCTCAAACCTGCAACTTGGTCTAAAGGCTATGTCTGGAATCAGAGTAGGTTTTTTCTCACTACATAAATAAATGATTGTGTATGAATTACAATTACAATCACAAATCTCTTTTTCAGAGAAGAAGTGTATGAACAATTCAAAGACTTTAAATGGATGGAATGGTGTGAAGATGTCTTGACTCAAGAGAAAAAAGACACTCAAGCGCCTTCATCGCCTTCAAACCACCAGTGCAGATCAGCTACACTTTATTTATATAGGATTGTAAGCTATTGAACTATAAAACTCATATATGTCTCTTAATTACTGACTATGATACATATTGATAATTACAGAGGTATTGACTATGCTGTTGCTAACAATGAAATCTCTAGAAGATCTCCAGATCTTCCTTATGATAAAACAGGTTACCTTTTTTTTTCTTCCACTATCGTGGGAGCAAACTGACTGAAGTTCTTTGCGATTTGTTTGTTGGAAACTCAAGGACTGTTATGATATCTTGCACTTCATGAAATGTTGGTTATTGTGAACACACTCTCAATACATTGCTTCTAACTTCTTGAACTTGTAATGCTATTTTTACTTGCTTCTAACTTTATCTTTAACCTTTAATATGTGTTTTTCACAGAAGCTGGATAATATGGGAGAGAGGGTTATGTCTTTAGCTTTTGATGTTATATCTCGACTTCTAGAAACTAGCCCAATGAGTTTTCATTTAGTGCATCAGCCAATTAATATTTGTTTTCATTTTATTCCTTCTTACAAATGAATTATAATCATCTGGAAACAGGGATGGAGACTTGTTTCACCACACTTTTCATCTTTGCTGCAGTCTGCAATTTTTCCAGCAATAGTAGTGAATGAAAAGGTTTGATAGTTATTGCTTCAATTTTGTTGTTTGTTGTTATTATAACTACTTACTCCCTTGGATTTTACTCTGACCATTTTACCCTTTTACTTTTTTTTTAATTATGTTAATCATTCACAGAAAACCCTTATTTCCATGTGATTATGTTTTTCAAGTGCATGTTCAATAAAATAAGGTACCTCAAAATTCTGCAGAGTTTTAGCCTTGAGTTATGAGGTTTAAGTTTAAAAACTAGGCAATAAACTTTTATTTTGGTAATTAATGACAGATTGAAAAATGTCTTAACAAAAAAAATGATTTTTTGATAAGATTTCAGTCTAAAGAAGAGATTCTTACCAATAATTCAGACCAGAAACCACACCGAGGCTCTCCAAGAAGAGATGAATGCCTGGGAGATGGAGAAGACTCGGTTTTCTCTTGTTAACCCCTTTTAAGTATGTTTAAGTGTGCATCTTTTAATTTAGGGGTACTTTTGTCTATTAACATGTTTCTTTTTTTCCATTTTCTTCGATTTCTATCTTTTTGCCTTCTATTTAAGAACTTGTTCCTTCCTTTCCACCCCTGTACTTTTGCTAGATCTTTGATGCTGCAATGTTCATATGCAAATAGTCTTTATAATCATGTGTTTTCTTGGCCTCCTATAAAGCAGTAGTAGTAGAAGAAGAAATAATCAACAACAAGTTCTTTAGTCTCCCTTATTTGCTTAAAAACACACACTCATAAAAAAAATCTTCTTCCTTCATGTTATTTGTTACCTTTTAGATTCTATTGCCATCATTGCTACCAATGTTGTCCAATCCATTCCCTACTTTTCTTATGGTTTAAAGGACGTCACTAGATCACCACCATTCTTCATATTTTATAATTTTATAAAGAAAGTAATGTATTTTATTTATTAATTGTGAGTTTTATCTTTGTGTAGGAGCATGCCTTGATGTTGTAGCAAAAAGTCTCAACTTAAATTTTTTGAAGTTTCAACTGGATGGATATTCTTTGGTAAACTTGTTAAGAATATGAAATAAAAACTTTTTAAAAGCAATTACAGTTAAAAGTTTTAACTAAATTAATTGTCACGAATGATGATGTAGAGCTGGTGGGGTTTGCAAACTTCTTTAGACTGAAATCAAAACCATTCCAATAAAAAATGTGGCTTAATTCTGTATTCAGATACTACATCCATTTGTGTTGCAATAAATGACTTTTTTGCCCTTTGGAACATTTCTTGTTACGTTTTGTAAATGTAGGCACTAGAAGTTGTGGAGGCAAAATATTTGAAGGCATTTGATCTTGCCTCCAAACTTGAAGGAAGTGGGACCCCAACAAAAGACTTGATTTGAAGGTGAATAATATATTGTTTTACATAAATGGAAGTCACAAAAAATAGAAGAATTGCTTCTTGACTTGAAGTTGAAATAAATAGTGAGCAGCCTGCAGCCCTACAATCGTTCCAAATGAAACTACTAATGCAACCGCTTGTGTAAGTCTCATCTCATACCAAGTTTATTTTTAGGGGCATTTGGGTCTTTTTTGCATAGACTAATCTAAATGGAAAATATGTAGAAACCAGGGATGTAAATTTGACCCGTAGGGACCCGACCCGAACATGGCAGTATTCCCCAACTTGACGTGTAATCAGGGGGACCAATTCTATTTTTCATATCCGAAGCGGGTACGGGTCGGTGACGGACTGACGGGTATGACAATATCAGCCCCGTTTAATACCCGATTATATATATATATATATTAAATTTTAAAAAATTATGAGGATATTTTATTTTTATTAGTGTTGCAATTAAAACCTAAGAAGATGATCAGTACAATATTAGTCTAACGCAGATTTTTTTTAATAGTTTGCTGCTCCAGCTGGTATTTATTTCAAAGCCTGTATATGATAGTTTACCAAGTTGATGCTTAATAGTCTTTTAGATAATTTAGATATTTTGAGTTATATATGTTCATGAAGAAATTTTATCATTAGGAAACCTCATATGTTTAAAATATAATATCTAATTGACGATCCTAAGATCAATGCATTCAAGATAATCGTTATATATAATTTAGTTATATATAATTTAGTGATAGTTATTTTTAATATATCTTCAAGTTATGCTTCTTAAATTAAGAATACAAAAAAGAACAAGCTATTTCTTGTAAACCTCATCTTTTTTTCCAACAGTTATTTAAGTTAAAAGATGTGCATATTGAAAAATGAACATGAGAGTATTTGTGTTTTCCTTTCAAAATTAATGCAAGACTTGATAAAGAGGTTAAGTGGAGAAGCAAATGTTGAACTTCTAATGTTGTTCTTTTACAGGTGCTTGGAATTAGACCTAAAGTAGGTTGCTGATATAGGAATAGTGGGTTCTCCAAATGCAGGAAAAAACATGTTTTTAAGTGTTATTAGTGTTGACATGTAATGTTGTTTGACATTTAATGTTAGGTAACTTGTTTGACATGTGATTTTTTTTAAATGAATTATCTTTCTTATGTATGGTATTTTATTTTGTATTATGATAATTTGAATATGTTGTTTAATTTGAAAATTAGTAATTCTATAAAAAAATATATATATATTTAAAATATTTAAAATTATGACACGCAAATACGTGTCATCTTCATTTATGACAAGGGCTTTCTTGATACACATTGTGTATCATTAACACGCGTGTTGTAAGGTTACGACACGCGAATGCCTGTCGTCTTCCTTTATGACACGGCCTTCCATGATACACATTGCGTGTCGTAAACGCGCGTCGTAATTACGCGTTGTAAATGAGCGTCGTAAATGCGCGTCGTCTATAGACGACGCGCAAAAGCGCGTCATCTCTCTTTATGACAGGGCCTTCCTTGACGCGCATTTGCGCGTCGTCTGAGCCTTTTACAACACGCAATGAGCGTCGTAAAAGGCTGTTTTTCTAGTAGTGCATTAAGCCTCGTTATGAATGTTATACGCCCCCGAAGGGTATGTAAAAATGTTTTATCGAGTAGTTCCATCACTTACCCTGATTAGACTTTAGATTTTCTGAACACGTGAAAACTCTAAGTGAGACTTTTGTATTAAGATAGTGTGTTGTACAATAGTAAACATAATGTAAATCCTAATATACAAGGGTTAATTGAGTTGACCAGTTTTACTTGTTGACTTTATTTGAATTTAACTTGACTAGAAAGTGATGGTTGTCACATGTTTCTACCACCTTGTTTTCCATACAGACCTCTTAGGAAGAGGTACATCAAGATGGTCCATAAGCTAGGCATGGTTGATTTCTTGAATTCCTTTGCCGTGAATTCGCCATTATAGCCGATTTGGGATAAGAACGATTGAAACTCTTCAGATGTTGGTTCCTACACTTGAAACCTTTAGGGTTTTCTAAAATTCTAATTGTATTGAGAAACATACTCTTATGAAGCGGTACAATCCTGTCATACATTATCTTCACTTCAAGAACATCTTTATCGATCTTCACTCGTTCAAAGGCTTTGTGAAGAAGTCAGAGAGGAAAATTAGGGTTTGGAATTTTGGTGAGAGGAACAACTAAGGGATGGCGGGAGTTAAACTCGATCATAATATGTACATATTCATCATAATCCATGGGGTCAACATAAAACAACTGGGTTGTTTCTTTGAGAATGAACTCAGTGCAGGAAGATGAAGCATATCCCTTTGATAATTTCTTCTTTTTTGTCGTTTTTTAAATCTTGTATGCCATTTCAGTGGGTTTGGATGTCATTGAAGGAGTTTAGAAAAGCTTTGAAGAACAGAGTATGGAAGAAATCGTTCTAAGAAGAAGATAACCAAAGAGAAAAGTGGGAATAGTTAGGATTCAAAATCCTTATATAGGTTGGAAGTTTTAGGTTAGGTTGAAGAATGAAATGATGACACCCGAAAACCAAAATGGCTTGCATTTAATTCCTAGCCCAAAAAGGCTTTCTAAGTGACAGTTGAGAAAAAAAAAAAGATAGGACGTTTGTTTGTTTAAAAAGGGAAACCATCGATTCAATTCAGAAAAAACTCAGCACTTTATTGAGACGTGTGCCAAAGCGTGTTTATTTAAAATGAAGAGGATAATCATAAAGAAAATTATTGTTAATATATTCATGAAAAATGTTTCGAAATAATCTTTAATGATAACCTTAAAATTCATTTGTTGAATAGAAGTTCAGAATAATCAAATTCCGAGATGGGATGTGAAAGGATACTTCGGAAAGAATTTGAACACAACATGAGTACATGAGATAGAATTGGAGATGAAAAAATATCTAACTAAATATTATAGGTAAAATGTACGAAGATCTTAGAGGACAAATTTTGAAAAAGATTTGAAGTTCCGAGAGTTGAAGAAACAGAGCTCGGGGGATGATAAGTGATTAGATCACATTACTATTTCAGATTTGAATTCTGAGGTGTACTTCAGAGATATCATTCCGAATTAGAATATTCTAAGAAGATAATTTCTCAAAATATCCGATGTAACTATATCGGATTATACTTCTAATGATGAGGAATGCTGAAAGCTTAAGACTAGAAGAAGTGGTTAGAGAAAAAAAGACATATAACGATCCTTTATTTTCCGAGAAGAAACAATTTCAAGGAGAAAAGGTTTTAGTTTGGAGTTATTTGACTTTATAATGTTTCCATTAGATAGTACAAACTTCGTGGAAGAATTGAGGACCAATCATCATCATTCCCATTTTGTTCAGAATCCCAATAAATTTGGTTTCGTCTAATGCCTTAATAAATACATCATCAATTTCATCATCAGATGGAACGAAAATAAGCTAAATGTTACCTTTTAGAACGTGATCTTTAATAAAATGGTACCAAGTATCAATATGCTTGGTCATGGAGTGATGAATTGGAATTTGAGAGATTGTAATTTCACTTTGAGAGTCATAATAGATAGGAATATATTGAAATCAATAACCATAGTAAAAAAGCTAAGATTTCATTCATAGAACTTGCGAGGTGCAGCTTGCAGCAACAATGTATTCCGCTTTGGCTGTTGAAAGAGCGATACAGTTTTGTTCCTTGGATAACCTTCTAACCAATATTCCACCAAAAAATTGACAACCACTAGAAGTTCTTTTTATATTAAGTTGGAGTCGTCCATAGTTTGATTCAGAATAGGCTTGAAGAAGGAAACTTTCAATTGTTAGGTACCAAATTCCAAGGTGCTTGGTTCATTTAAGATATCGTAAGATTTTAATGAAAGCCAAAAGATGAGACATATTCGGATTAACATGGAATCAAGCACACAGACATGTAGAGAACATGATGTCCGGACAACTTGCAGTGAGGTAGAGTAGGGATCCAATCATTCCCCTATACTTTTTCTGATCAACAGTAACACCTGATGGGTCCATGAAGATCTCGTGTCCGAAACCAATAGGAACCTTTTCAGAGGCACAGGTGTCCATAGAATATTTCTTCTGAAGTTCGGAAATGTATTTCTCTTGATGAATGAAGATTCCTCTGTAGGTCTGTTTAACTTGCAGTCTGAGCAAGAAGCTTAATTCACGATTCATACTCATCTAGAATCGACTAACCATTAACTTTGCAAAATCAGCAACCATTGTTGGATCGGTTGATCCAAAGATGATGTCGTCGACATATATTTGAACTAAAATGAGATGGTTTCCATTCGATCTTCGGAATAATGTAGGATCAAGAATTCCTCATTGATAGAAAATTAGTGAGAGTCTCGTACCAGGTGCGTGGAGCTTGCTTGAGGCCATAAACAACTTTTTGAAGCCTCTAACCGTAGTTTGGATATGAAAGATTTACAAAGCTAAGAGGCTGTTGAAGGTACACTTGAGTATCAAGTTCACCGTTGAGAAAAGCACTTTTGAAGTCCATTTAGTAAACTTTAAAGCCTTTGTGAGCAACATAATAAATAAAGATTTGGATAGACGAGCCACAAGAGCAAAGGTCTCATCGCAGTCGGTTCATTCGATCTGAGAAAATCCTTTGGCTACCAATCTCGATTTGTTTCTAATTATCACTCCGATGTCATCGAGTTTGTTTCGGAAGACCATCTTGTACTTATGATAGGGTGATCCTGAGGAGGAGGGACAATAGTCCACACTTGATTTCTGCTAAATTTTGCTAGCTCTTCTTGCATGGCTGTAATCTAATCAGAATGTTCTATGGCTTATTTGATGGATTTAGGTTCAACCATTGATATAAATGTCGAAAAATGACACTCGTTTTGAATGTTAGCAGTAGAGAAAGTTTGAACTCCAACGTTAATATTTCCAATAACTTGACTCGGAGGATGATCCTTTGTCCATATATGCAATCTCGAAAGTTCATGTGCAACATATCATCCGATATCAACAATGGGGTTATGTTGCTCCCTTTGAATAGTTTAAATTTGAGGGTGATACCCCCCTGAGCTTCTGAACTAGATATATCAACGTCATCATCATTTGGAAAGACAAAAAAGTTGGCATCATCTTCATTATTATTCGGAATCGGATCAAATCCAACGAATTGATATGTTGCATCTTGAAATCCATCAACATTTGATTCGAGGGTTGGATGACTGTTTTCCCCCTCAACCTGAGAAGTTTGAAATGTATTGGAATTAAATGGAGGAAAGGTTGGGGTCGGACCAGAGATATTTTGAGAAAACGAAGCGTCAGTTGAGGAAGGTCTTGCTTAAGATTATGAATCAAGAGCAATAACTATTTGTCCGAATAGACTTTCAAAATCAACTTCATAGATAATTTGATGATTCGGAGACCTTGGGGGTGGAGCATCGGAATCCATGATATGTGTTGTAACATGAGTAGGATCTGAGTTCCGAACAAAATCATCATCAAAACTGATATCAAAACTTTCTTCAATTACACGAGTTCTACGATTCAAAACTCTGTAAGAACAAGATACTCATATTTCAACCATTCATTGCTTCATACGATGTAATGTTGAGATGAAGATTAATGATACTTCGATTTTGAGTAAATCAAGTAGTGGAGACAGCTTCGACCCGAAGATAGAGAGGAAGTTTTGCAAAGTTCAACATCGATCGAGCGGCGTCAACAAGAGTTCGATTTCTTCTTTTAACCACACTGTTTTGCCGGGGAGTGTAGGGAGCAGAGAAATTGTGATCGATGCCTTTGTTGATGAGAACTTCTCAATGGTGGCATCTGTGAACTTGGATCCATTGTCACTTTATGTTCTTCGAATAGGAAGTTTAACAAGAAATTCAATTCCTTTGTTGAAATTTATGAGTTCAGAGGTGGTTTCAGACTTTAGCCTTAGGAGGAAAACCCAAGTGAACCTTGTGAATGTTGGGTTTTGAGCACTATAAGACTCCTATTGTGCACATGCAACCCTAAATGCTTTGGATCTATGTTTTCTCTAGTTATACATGCATATTTGCATTTTTCCAAAGCATTGTCCTAACTAGCATACATTTGAACAATTGAATGATACAACTAGTTAGATGACTTACCTCTTAGAAGAACTTGTAGTTCTTGACCTTTGATAGCTCCAACACCTCAAGTGTGATGCCTCTATTGGTTCACAAACACCAATATGCAAGAGGAGGCTTGAGTGAATAGGTTACTAGCACAAAATCAACTTCTCCCTCTTGAAAGTAATTGGCAAAATATTTTGGCTCTAGGAGTGGCTTATTTATAGTGTTGCACATGCTAGGGTTACACTTTGTAAACCCTAATGACCCATGACTTTCCACATTCTCATGCTCCATGGATTTAACTTCCATGGACTATCCATGGATTAGTTTAGCCCATTTACATAATCATGGATCATTGGCCCATACTACAAGAATCATTAATTTACATAATCAATTCCCATATATTTAATTAGTCTCTTTTGACCACAAAATTAATTCTTGATCAATACTAATTAAATAATATGATTTCATATTAATATATTATACTTGTAATATATTAATAAACCATAAATAACCTTATTCTCAAAATCCATCCTATCAAATTGCACTGGTGAAGGCAACCCAAAAGGACCATGCTACAATCGGGTCAAGTACATCCCAGTTATAGTTATGGAATTAGACACCATATCCAACAGTCTCCCACTTGGATAAGTCTAATAACTAAAACTGCTAATGTGACTTCAGGATCCAACTTAGCAATCATAAGCCTTCAAAAGTCGCTGTCGAACTCTGAACTAGTCAGTGACGTGTCCTTCAGATAAGGGATCATATATTCCTCTGATCTCAAGATATCTATGCGGAAAAACACATGGAACATAGTCATACTCATTGTCCTACAATTTGTTTCCCGATTTCCGATTCGTCTGACATAGAACATAACTGAACACATCAATTTAGTTCTGATCGGGCCCGACACATAGTCAAAAAAGAATCATCGAGGGGCTCAAGATATCGCTTTTAATCCTCTTAGGTTACAAGGAACAAATAAACTTCGACATTATATGCTTGTACTAGCTACTAATTAAGTCATGCACACCGATATGTTTTATAACATCAAGTTACTGATGCGTTTTCGTATCATCAATGCACAGCCAACTCATAGTCAACAACTCATATATCTTAGTTTGAAGATTATATGATATTATTATCTCACAATTACTCGTGATAAATTCCATTAAGCAATTCAGGTGAGCACGGGTTGAATCCAATACTCAAATCTTATTTCAGGAGCACTCATGAATGGTGTAGCAAACTTTTGCTATGTCTAACAACTTAGACAATCTACAAGCCAACTCATGACAGTTTTCTTTCATACTTACTTCCAACGTATGATCGACTGTGGATGGTTTGAATAATCTTATTATTCGGAAAGTCAAAACATGCAAAGTGAAGCACAAGAATAATATTAATCCTATATGGCCCCAAAACTTGTGAGTGAACATAAAACACATTTTATTTAAGCACCATATTGATTACACATTATTCATTGTATATTTTTTCGATTTATCAACTAATACTTGAATTAAAACAATAGCTATCCCATGCTCCAAGCATGCACACTATGTTTACCTACAGTCCTTACCTTGTGAAATAGATCAATTGTAAACATTTCCAACAATACTCATTTCACAATTCCAAATCCTTACCGTAAGTGTAAGAATACCAAGTTCTTGCCACTTACTGTAATTTGTTAGATTCTAAAAATATATGCAGCGATCCATTTTGTAATGACTATATACACATGTCACAGAGACTTTGTTAATTACAAAACTTTCCATTAGAGATTGTTACAAGACAATTCCATAGATCTAAAGTCTCATATTCAAAGCACATTCCTTTGAACATTCCTCTTGCATAAAAGTTTCTAACTTCCTCATAGATGCTTGATATCCAACTCCCATTATGGAAATATTTCCATATTTTCCATATGACAAATCATTGTTAATAGAATCCCGTCTATTCATAATAATGTCAATATGGTCCATCCATTACTATACTTCCAACTATCTATAAGCAACCAATCTTTGGCAAACCTTGGATTGTTCTTAGTAGTTGTTTAATAACTTTAGTCATATCCATTTCTAGTCCTTTTCCATCATAATGCCCTAGGCATTTGGAAAATTAGAACACATGAATATTATAGCATATGCAATCGATCCTATACCCGAAGCATATAGGATACGATTCATAATGTCTTACATAAGGACACGATACTTGACTAGTCTTTTGCTATAATATTTCCATATATAGAATTTCCAATGTTGAAGGATTTCAACATGGTATTCATATAAATATAAGACTAAATTTGATTAAAAACTCAATCTAAACTTTTAGAATTGAAATGAAGTATAAGTTTCTCTCCCTTACTTATAGCAAAACAACTTTTCAACTATGCAACTTTGCGAATTGAAAACTTTGTTTTCTATAATTAACATTGCTAACTGTGACATCCCCATTTTCACGGCCAGAAAAGACCGATTTTGTTTATGCTTTATAAAAATCAGAGTACCTCTTTTAATAAAAATGTTGCGGAATTTGTTCCCAGTAAAACATGATAAATACATTATTAAAGCATTTCCGAAGAAAAGTATTTTTATTCCTTTTAAAACATTTGGGATGTCATCGTCAATACAGAAACATAAGCATAAACAGAACTTACATTCATTATCACTAGTGATTTATATCTCATTAATCTCTCAGTGTAATGTGACTTCATAACAACACCTGTGATATAAATAAACTGAGTGGTCACGTTGGGAAACCTGGTGAGTACATAGGGTTTTCAACCCACAATAATATAATTATTATGTTTAATCATCAAACAGTTAACCTAGTTACCCATCCCCATTATCTTATTTATTCTTATGGAACTACCCTAAGAATCAGCTATTTCTCGTTCACTCATTCCTAAGGATCATCCTAAGGAATCGGCACAAAGTCCATCGTTGCCACGGTTTACACAACGGGCACTAAGTCTGCATAGTCGCCAGGGTTTAGGCATCAAGTCTGCATGATCACCAACGTTTAGGTATCAAGTCTGCATGATCACCAGGGTTTAGGCATCAAGTCTGCATGATCACCAGGGTTTAGGCATCAAGTCTGCATGATCACCAGGGTTTAGGCATCAAGTCTACATGATCACCTAGGTTTAGAGTACACCGGGTGAACAATTCGTTCACAACACCTACAGTTTGCGATCCTACTCGTGTTCCACCGGACTGTCTAGAATAGTCCGTGGTTGTCATCCATACTCTGCTGTATGACGGGGCCATCGTTTGGGAAAAAGGCTTCTCACATCGTCTGCCTCTCACCCTCATCTCGTGGTCTCATCATCCAACTCATATTCCATCTATTACATCTATCCATGTTTTACCCCAACATTATCGTAGATATAAAATACATATACAATTTAAATCATTTAAAACATGTATAAAATCGTTCATCCAACATGGACAGCAAGTATTCAGATAATATGCACACATAGCATGTAATTTATATAAAATACTTCATATCTATGTGAAAGATGAACGGGACCATGCACTCACTTGAAAGGTGGTGACTCAGCACTCGGACAGCGCTTCGATACTCTCAAAACAATTTTCTTTGATAAAACCTAGTATCAATACCACTAGGGTTTAGTCTAATGATAACCGCGACAAATTAATAGTCTGACTATTATTATTATTATTATTATTATTATTATTATTATTATTATTATTATTATTATTATTATTATTATTATTATTATTATTATATAAGCGTTAAATAACACTCAATATAACTCATAATAATAGCCCAAATAATTACTTTAACAACCTAATAACATTACTATAATTAATTGGCAGCTATATTAAAAATTGGGTAAGCGTAGCTCACTTACAGCGGATTTTAAAGACAACCGGGCTTTACTCGGAGCAACGTTTCCGAAACCGAAAGACCCTTTTTCTCGGGACTCCGGGAGCCTTGGAGCTTCCTTAGGGTGCTAGGGGATCACCTAGGCTTAGGGGAGGGTTAAAACCCTTAGAGAGAGAAAGAAAATGGTGTGAAAAAGTCGGAGACCCTCGCCCCCTTTTTATACCCCGCGAGGCCTCGGACTACGCTGGGCGTAATCCTTGGCTACGCGGGGCGTAACTTCGGATAGGGTTGCCACCTCGGATCCAGCTGTCTCACACCCGTCGGAAGGATAAGGTCGAAGGTACGCGGGGCGTAATGCGAGGCTACGTGGCGTGATCCGAAGCAAAACCTTGGTCAGCAAGCAACGGCTCAGAAGCGGCCACGTCATCAACCTCTCGCAGATTTCGCAATTTTGCACTCCGACTTCTAAAAATCATATCTTTCGCATATGAGCTCCGTTTTCGACGTTCTTTATATCCACGCGAAGGCGGGATCGTACTCTACAACTTTCGTTTAGACTTTGCCGGCTAGTTTTGACTTTATTTTAAAAGTTATATTATTAATAGGCCGGGAAAGGATTGGTTAGTAAAAAATTCATAATTTCTTCATCCGACGTCCGTTTTTGCCCATCTTTTTCTTGTTACGCTACTCTTAACGAGATCTTCGATTCTCGTTTAGGTCGTGTCGGATAAAAACCGCTCGATCTAATATTCGAATTTCGGGTTGTACACAGCGAAGCCGAAACTTCGAAAAATCATAACTTCCTCATACGAAGTCAGATTTGGGCGTTCTTTTTATGGACGCTCTTGGTTTAACGTATTCTATGACTATCGTTCAAATAGCTAAGGATAAAACTCGCTCTGTCGTAAATTCACAATTTACGCTTCCCGGTATCGTGCCGGTTTTGTCGCGAAACTTCGAGGGGTCATAACTTCTTAGTTATAACTCGGATTTTGGCGTTCTTTATATGTACGGAAACCTGGTAACATATACTACAACTTGGTTAAGATTATTTTTTCTAAATAATATTTTGCCGAAAAGTCATTTTCGACCCTTATTGCCTCTAATTTGACTAGCCCGGATCTACGGACGTTACAATTATCTCCTCCTTAGAATGATTATGTCTCGGAATCATCAACGAAACATGGCTCGTACAATGACTATGTATGTCATCTCTTCATCCTAGGTAATAATTATAATTTCTATATTCCTTCAAGTCTATCTCTTAGACTTATTGACAGTAAGCAGTACTCGATCGTGCACCTGCTTTCTATCTCAGATTAGACTCCAAATTATGACCTATCATCATGTGGTGGAAGTTTAGACTCAGGTCTCTTAGAGTCAAATTCCAAAACAGACTATACCTTCCTTCATGTTAGAATGTGAGATAATCACATTTTAAAAGGTAGCATTTCTAGCCACAAGCAACTTTTCATGATACCTCTACTAATCGCTTTTTATTCCAATCTTCCGTCTTAAGTCAGATGCTACATCGAACTTGGTTCTCTGAACCAGATAACATACTCAACATAATCAGACTCAATTCGATATGACCATTAGGGTCGGAATATCAACAATCTTCTTAGTCATTACCGAAACGATGGTAACGACATACTTGAATACAACAGAATCAATTGCTAGCTTCTTGGTAACCTTGTGACTTTCCCTAATCCAAGCGCGAGTCCTGTGCTTCCGGTAGTATATGCATCTACTACCTTTCACACCTACTCATACTCGTCCCAAGTATTGTCTTGCAGTCCCCAAGTCACCATACAAGAAAATCACATAACAGTTTAACACATCAGATAACAAAATGAAGGTTTTATTATTTCTTGAAACTATTACATATGTGTTCAAGTTCACCCTAGAATCTGCCTCTAATAGGCTACATCATACGATACTATGGCTACTGCATAACTTGATCTTTGGATATGAAGTCCTCATCCTTGATTCCTCGCATGGTTTTCTGCTTCTTCGAGAATCATGTGGAATACTCTTGGCCTTGGTGGTGTGTTTGGCCTTGTTGCCTCGTTTTTCTTTGGGCAGTCCCTAGAGATATGCCCTTCTTTGTCACATCCATAGCACACCTTCTTGTTGGATGTACACTTCGTAATGCCCTGTCTTTTCACATTTGTAGCAAGTTACCTCCTCGCTACATTTCCCGAAGTGCTTCTTTTTACACTTCTCGCACCACTTGGATTCACCTCCCCCTCCTTCTTTAGTTTTTGAGAATTTCCTTTCTTTGTTGGATTTTGAAGATCCTTCATGCTTCCTTTTTCTCCCGCCTTATCTTTTTCTAGACCTCTTTCTCTTATCTGGGTCTCTACATTCTTAGCTGCTCTAACAGCTGTTTTCAAGGTAGTTGCCATTTTGATCATTGGGCCGAAGTCTGTGGGCAGTCCGTTAGCAAACCTATCAATCTTTGAGAGTTCAGTAGGAACCAAGTAGGGAAATAGCTTCATCCTCTCGGTGAATGCGGTGGCATACTCATCAACAGTCATCTTCCCTTTCTTCAGGTTCTAAAACTCGTTGTTTAGGTCTATCAGATCTATCTCTGAGCAGTACTGCATTTTCAACTGTTCCAAGAACTCTTCCCATGACATCCTTAGGGCTTCTACTCGTGGCATCGTATCTGCCGATAGCTTCCACCAACTCAAGACTCCAGTTTTCAGCTGTCTTACTGTGAAGACAGTCTTCTATTTCTCGCTACACCTGCAGCTCTCAAACACCATCTCCATCTCAGAGATCCAATCCATAATCTCAACCGGCTTCGGGCTTCCTGAGAGACTCGGTGGTTTCGCACCCAAGAAATTTTTGTACATTCGCCCATCCTTGTCGTTTCTCCTCTCTGGTCCTTCCCTTCATTCGCCTTGAGTCCCCACTTGACTCACTTGGCGGCTGTAGTTCCCTTCCTCAGATCGTTTGGGAATTGGCTCGGTCGACTCAACATGTATGGTAGGTTCGTACTTATTTTCGTGGAACATCTGTCTCATTTATACCCTTTGTTCAGCTAGCATAGCGCGAATCATGGATTGAACTCCAGCCATGGTGACTGGCTCAGGTGTAACTTCTTCTACAACAGGTATTTGCTGAACCACTGGTGGTTAAGGGGGTTGGTTCCTATTTCCATTTGCATTTACGTTTCCGCTACGGGTCCTTGTCATCTTGATCTATACACCGAATAAGGAGAATCTAGATCTTTATTTAGGATAGACGTTTAAATCATCCTTATCACTCTAAAACGTTTACATGCTAGTTCTAATATCGTAGTTAAACGCATAGAATCCTAAACACATAAGGTTTCCAGATCCGGTCGGCAATACACCATAGATTCGAACAAATAACCGCATATCAGGCACAAGCATTTAGCACATAAAAGCATTTTAGACACAATTCCTAAAATAAGCTAGTGCTCACACCTCACAATCATCGCTTAGCATTCTAAGTTTAAGTCTAGAAATAAATCCATATTCCTAGTTCGCTTAAACTAAAGCTCTGATACCAACTGTGACATCCCCATTTTTCACGGCCACAAAAGACCGATTTTGTTTATGCTTTATAAAAATCAGAGTACCTCTTTTAATAAAAAATGTTGCGGAATTTGTTCCCAGTAAAACATGATAAATACGTTATCAAAGCATTTCCGAAGAAAAGTATTTTTATTCATTTTAAAACATTTGGGATGTCATCGTCAATATAGAAACATAAGCATAAACAGAACTTACATTCATTATCACTAGTGATTTATATCTCCTTAATCTCTCAGTGTAATGTGACTTCATAACAACACCTGTGATATAAATAAACTGATTGGGTCAGGTTGGGAAACCTGGTGAGTACATAGGGTTTTCAACCCACAATAATATAATTATTATGTTTAATCATCAAACAGTTAACCCAGTTTCCCATCCCCATTATCTTCTTTATTCTTAAGGATCTACCCTAAGAATCAGCTATTTCTCGTTCACTCATTCCTAAGGATCATCCTAAGGAATCGGCACAAAGTCCATCGTTGCCACGGTTTACACAACGGGCACTAAGTCTGCATAGTCGCCAGGGTTTAGGCATCAAGTTTGCATGATCACCAACGTTTAGGTATCAAGTCTGCATGATCACCAGGGTTTAGGCATCAAGTCTGCATGATCACCAGGGTTTAGGCATCAAGTCCGCATGAGCACCAGGGTTTAGGCATCAAGTCTGCATGATCACCTAGGTTTAGAGTACATCGGGTGAACGCATCGTTCACAACACCTACAGGTTGCGAGCCTACTCGTGTTCCACTGGACTGTCTAGAATAGTCCGTGGTTGTCATCCATACTCTGCTGTATGACGGGGCCATCGTTTGGGAAAAAGGCTTCTCACATCGTCTGCCTCTCACCCTCATCTCGTGGTCTCATCATCCAACTCATATTCCATCTATTACATCTACCCATGTTTTACCCCAACATTATCGTAGATATAAAATACATATACAGTTTAAATCATTTAAAACATGTATAAAATCGTTCATCCAACATGAACAACAAGTATTCAGATAATATGCACACATAGCACGTAATTTATATAAAATACTTCATATCTATGTGAAAGATGAACGGGACCATGCACTCACTTAAAAGGTGGTGACTCAACACTCAGACAACGCTTCGATACTCTCAAAACAATTTTCTTTGATAAAACCTAGTATCAATACCACTAGGGTTTAGTCTAACGATAACCGCGACAAATTAATAGTCTGACTATTATTATTATTATTATTATTATTATTATTATTATTATTATTATTATTATTATATAAGCGTTAAATAACAGTCAATATAACTCATAATAACAGCCCATATAATTACTTTAAGGACCTAATAACATTACTATAATTATTTGGAAGCTATATTAAAAATTGCGTAAGCATAGCTCACTTACAACGAATTTTAAAGAAAATTGGGCTTTGTTTGGAGCAGCATTTCCGAAACCGAAAGACCCTTTTTCTCGGGACTCCGGGAGCCTCGGGGCTTCCTTAGGGTGCTAGGGGATCACCTAGGCTTAGGGGAGGGTTAAAACCCTTAGAGAGAGAAAAAAATCTAGAGAGAGAAGGAAAATGGTGTGAAAAAGTCGGAGACCCTCGCCCCCTTTTTATACCCCGCGAGGCCTCGGACTACGCTGGGCGTAATCCTTGGCTACGTGGGGCGTAACTTCGGATAGGGTTGCCACCTCGGATCCAGCTGTCTCACACTCGTCGGAAGGATAAGGCCGAAGGTACGCGGGGCGTACCGGATCTCGTACGCGGGGCGTAATGCGAGGCTACGTGGCGTGATCCGAAGCAAAACCTTGGTCAGCAAGCAACGGCTCAGAAGCGGCCACGTCATCAACCTCTCGCAGATTTCGCAATTTTGCACTCCGACTTCTAAAAATCATATCTTTCGCATATGAGCTCCGTTTTCGACGTTCTTTATATCCACGCGAAGGCGGGATCGTAATCTACAACTTTCGTTTAGACTTCGCCGGCTAGTTTTGACTTTATTTTAAAAGTTATATTATTAACAGGCCGGGACATGATTGGTTAGGAAAAAATTCATAACTTCTTCATCCGACGTCTGTTTTCGCCCATCTTTTTCTTGTTACGCTACTCTTAACGAGATCTTCGATTCTCGTTTAGGTCGTGTCGGATAAAAACCGCTCGATCTAATATTCGAATTTCGGGTTGTACACAGCGAAGCCGAAACTTCGAAAAATCATAACTTCCTCATACGAAGTCAGATTTGGGCGTTCTTTTTATGGACGCTCTTGGTTAAACGTATTCTACGACTATCGTTCAGATAGCTAAGGCTAAAACTCGCTCTGTCGTAAATTCACTATTTACGCTTCTCGGTATCGTGCCGGTTTTGTCGCGAAACTTCGAGGGGTCGTAACTTCTTAGTTATAACTCGGATTTCGACGTTCTTTATATGTACGGAAAACTTGTAACATATACTACAACTTGGTTAAGATTATTTTTTCTAAATAATATTTTGCCGAAAAGTCATTTTCGACCCTTATTGCCTCTAATTTGACTAGCCTGAATCTGCGGGCATTACACGAACTTGCAACACTTACCATAATAATTATGCTCCCACTAGCATAACAATTATTTTGTTACTTACATAACTTTTATGCTCCCACTAGCTGTGACATAAATCCAAAAATCAGCTAGACTTCTAAAAATCAATACTTTATTGATTTTCTTACGAAAGTTCAGATTTCTGATACAAGACCCATCGATAAGACTTTATCTAGGCTTCTCAAACTCATACACCTTTCCTTAGATAGCACACATGTGTGTCCAAAAAAATTTAGAACTTATAGAAATAAGTCTTAAATGTTTAGACCTTTTGCCATTTCTCACAATTCGAACTATAAAGACGGATGCTGTAATCATAATCAAATTTTGAGAATGCAAATATCACAATTGATTACTCTTTAAAGCATACTTAGTGAAAATGTTTCCTCACTATCATTTTCATGAATTGGAGAGAAACCTTATGACACTTAGATTTTATGGTGTATGTGTTCCTATCCATGTGAATTTGTCAAAACCATAATCACAAGACAAGGTTAGTGAATAATCCAAACTCATATGGACTGAACTTGTTCAATCTTAATTCCATGCCACTTGGTAGCACAAGGGGCTACCATGTCTTCCTTGTTATTGAGCAACTTACCCTTACTGATCAATGAACTTTCACTGATCAAGGTGCTTAACCTTATGCAAACAGCTGAGAACTAATAGAACTCATGTGTATAGTCAACCTTAAACTGGAATGGGGATAATAAACAAGAATATGTCAACAAGATATGTTACAAACCTCAAGTCATGTGCTAGTGATTAACAATAGGTTTAATCTTGATTAGTCCTTAAAACTTTGCAAGATCTTTAAGACTCCTACTGACCTCTTGGCATATAAGTTTCTCTCTGTCAAGGAACATTACTTGACAATCAAATATTCAAGAGTCAGTGTGGTTTCTTATCAAGACAAACACTATTGACAATCGGTCTTAGTTGATCTTTGTTTTATCCAAAACATTAAAACTTACCAATTTCAAATATACAAGAGTAAGAAACATTTTACTCTACATTTCTTGATATGTCACTCACTATACAATCTTAGAGTATGACTCTAAGATTTGATTTTGCTACGAAGTATGATTCATCTTAATTGATTCAACCATTTCAACAATTCATGATTCCTCTTCTTAGCCAAACAAATGCACTAAGGCATCCTTAGAGGATCAAATTGTGATATGGTTTTCATAATCATTAAGATGATCATAAAACACGATACTCAAGTACTCTCCCATCTTTTCAGGTTGGAGAAACTTTTATTTTTCTGCCTAATTTGATTCTTCTTATTCGTTCTGCTACACATTGAAACTTTTCCAATGATTCAGCATCATACTTAATCTTGTAAGTATGACCATATTTACTAAACTTTATTAAATCATGACGAATAGTCTGGTTTTTCTTTGCGGTGGACCTGACCAATGCACAACCAAGTGTACCTGATCCCCTGTGCTTCACTTGACTCACATTTACAAGGAATTAGTCTTAATTTCCCAAAGATGAAAGTTCTCATTCATCATACAATACAAGTTGCATGATTCCAAGTTTCTATCCAATTGAAACTTGGGTGATGAGAATCTTTCCTTATTTGGTAATTTTAGACACTACCACAAACGAAAGAATCAAATCCATATTGCTAAAAAATACAAACATCAATTTTCACATATGTCATTGCAAGGAAATAAAATAAGATAAAATAAATTTTCTTTATTTATATAATTGCGGAAAAACTTTTCCTTACAATGCAATTACAAATGAAAACTATGTTGTTAAAAATTTCTAACAATCTATCATAACTCTTAAGCAGCAACTCAAAAATCCGATCATCGAACCATGCGATCGAAATCCATCTCTTCGTGATCAGACTCTGCATGCCTTTCCTTTAAGTTTCCTTCTTTCTCTTTGATTCTGCAAAACATTAAAATGTAACTTTACATCATATAATAAGAATCTATAAGTAGGATCTTAATAGAGTTAGATATTGAACTTACCTGAAGCAGAGTCAAACCTTTTTGACTTTACTAGCTCTTAGATCTCTCAGGTAGTTAGGGCAGCTTCCCAACCAATGCCCCTCTCATGGAAATAAAAGAAAATGGAATATTTGGGAATGGTACATGGGATAATCTCAGACTTAGCCATTTCCTTTCCCTTGGAAAGAGAAATCGTTTCTAGACTTCCAATGCTTCCATTGTCAATGTCCATGGAAGTTTGGAAAGTAGATCTTCCAATTAAATTTGCATTACCAGTGTGCCAAATCATTGCTGATTCAGCAACAATTAGCAAATATGTAAGGTCGATAAGGGACATGTCGTGGTCTGTCATATAGTAGTCTTAAAAAAACTGACTATAACAGCCAACTTCCTCGACACAACGAATCCTAACATTCCCAACGTGTTAATGTGTGACTTCATCTCCAAAACATGTGCGCACACAGACCTTCCATCTTGATGTTTGCTAGCTAATAGGGCTTGATTGACCTTGAACTTTTCAAGTCTTTGAACTTGTGGGTTAGGGAGAATAATTGGAGGAGGTGGAGGAAGTGAAGTATGATATTGTTGAATATCATCTTCATATGGAAAGCCTTTTCCAGTAGATTCGGGAAGACCACAGTTGTCTGACCTAGACATCTATAAAGGGAGAAATTCAAGTTAGTTGATTTAAGCCCTTAATATAACACCCAAAACGAAATATTAAGGCTAGGACCCAACTAGGGATGTCAAATTGGGCGGTCGTGTCGTGTTTTTGTCTGACACGACACGACACGACAAGGTTTTGTCTGACACGACACGATGTTGTGTTTTTTTTCATTAACACGAAAACGAGCAAACTAAAACACGACAACACGGCACGAAACGACAAAGATAATATTACATAATTATTAGTGTATTTCATTCATACTTAAAAATATATAACACGACAAAAACGAAAAACACAAAAAACACGAAAAACACGACAACCACATGCTAAATCGTGTCAATTTCGTGTCGATTTATGGACACGAACACGACACGACATGACATCGTGTTTTTTAATCTTGACACAAACACGACACAAACACGAATTCAAATTTTGATTTCGTCCCAATTTCGTTTCGTTTCGTGTATTTTTGTCATGTCGTGTCATAAATTGACACCCCTAGACCCAACACAATATTTTACAATTGCGAAGAGGGATGTTGTAATCCAATTGTAAAATATTTGAAGGTAGGTAAATGACGAATTTACCAATTTCCACTATGAAAAA